>NW_019268695.1:0-10057 GCF_002738365.1 Cucurbita moschata
ATTTTTAAACCGATTTTAAGATTAATTTTTTACCATATAAATTTATTTATTAATAACCACTTACATTTCACCATATCAATATTATATAATATGCATTGTAATTTATCGTTGTTGTTTTTTTTTTTTTATTTATTATGTCCAAAAGGCATATACCTTACAATTTATCACGAGAAACAATATATTAATAAGAAATTTGACAATTCGAAATATTTCATATGTAGGTTGTGTAATAGTATATTGACCACATTTAAATTAGAAAATGAAAACACATGCAAGTCTCCTCGTATGTTCACGGTCTTCTTCGTTGATCACAGTCAACATTGACAATAATTAATGGGCAGCCAGCATGTCCTCCTCACCGTTTCTCATTACTTCACTATCATGACCAAAATTTTAAGCTCCTTGAAGCATGAACTGCAATATAGTGTGATTTGGAACGGATAAAAATACAATAAATGTTTTTACTTTTTAAAACATGGAGAATTTGGGATAATTAGTCTATTACCTAAACCATACTTGCGTAGTTATGTGGTATGTCATCCTCGGATGAGTTTAAGGAGAGGGGATTCCTTAGGTTGTCCACTTCCTTTTCCACACATAACTCTATTCCTACACCTAAAGAACTCCCTTGATAGTCCTGTTAGGTCAATTGGTCGGTAAATGTCATGAACCTAGGAAAATCTATGTCTATGAATGTCATACCCCAAATAAGTTAAGGCGCCCACAAGAATTAAGGGATCTAACGGAAAACGCTAAAGGACCTAAGGAGAGTTTAAGGGATCTAAGAAAGTTATTTGAAAAGAAACAATTATGATAGGGTAAGAAAATGGAAAAGAATTTGATGCATTATTCTCGTGATGTTTCAAATTTTGATCCTTTTCCATAGCCTATTATTCTCTGTCATTCTTATTGTTAGAAATCACGATGTGTTTGGCCGTACATACTTAAATAATTGTCAATATTATTTTTATCGTTGTTACATCATATACCTCTAAAAAAAAGAAAAACTTCCGTACTCGAAAGTGCTTTAATCTCCAGATAACTCGAGTTCTCGTTCTAAGACTTCTTTGTTAAGTCTTGAAGCACAACTAAGGAAAAATTGTTAACAAGGTTTCCCTAATTCATATGAGTCAAACATTTCTTTGCATGCATAAATATTTCATAAGAAACTTGTCACTTGGTATTCATAAAAACCTTGATTTCTTATAAAGTGTCTTGAGGGGTAGTTAAGTATTTTTCCTCTTGATTACTCGAAAGGTGTACTAATTCTCTAAGATCTTTCATACTTACCCTTAATATTATAAATGAGTGCCATATAGATTTACGCACTCTTTTGAGTCTTTTAAAGTCTTGAAAAAAAATCGTAGAATTCTCATAGGGATATTTTGGACATTTACTACCCCAAATTTTGATTGAAATTCTCAACATATTCCGATGACCTTGTAACTTTGTATAATCCTTTTGAACCATGATATAAGGCTCCTCATCAATTTTCATGCCATTTAGATGCCACTTTGGTCATAAGCGTACATAATTAAAAGGGCATTTTAGCCATTATACACCTACCCTTGGTTAAGCCCCTCCATTGTAATCTAATGGTCACCAAATTTCATACCTAGCCTTATCATATCGTATTCTAGATTTTTAGAACTAAGTCAACAATAATGCAGTCAACTATAACATAGTTAGTGTTACCAAATTCCATCCTACGTTACATTTGATAATAGTCAATCAATAACAATATATGCAATCAATGACAATTCTTTTTCTTATCTTATGCATGACATACATGACCGTGACGGGGCGTCGACGGTGGGACTGTGTGATAAGAATCACGGTGTTTCAAATGGACCTATTGCCAATTCAAAAAATGCCATGAAAATTCAAAAAATATGTCAACAACAGAATAATGAACCTACTCGCGAAAGCTCAATTAATTTCAAACCTCTTGCATTAGCCACTCAAGTACATCAACATTTGTTAGAAAGAATTGTTTTTAATTTCATAAATTATGTAAAAGTCAAATAGTCAATTTGACTTATTCTTTCGTGGAGATTAAAGGAGATCGGGAATAAATCCCGTCCACAAACGTCTTTTGTCGGGAGACTATAAATACCCATAATATGTTATGTAAAATTCAGATTCGTGGATGAATGTAATTCAGTTCTCAAATTGAGACGTTTCCCTTAGAAATCCGAGCATCATATTTTCCATTTCTATGTTTCAAGCAATTCTTGTGGTAGAATTGCACCCGAGCCATTCAACCAAGCCTTGATCAAGTTAGATTGTGGAGTGACTCAATTTAGAACAAGGTTCCAAATCTTGCTTCTACATCTTCGATCGTAAGAGGTAATCTAATTCTAGCCTTATCTCTTGGTTGATCCAAATTTCGTATAAGGAGGTGTTGATTACTTTGATTCAAGGGTTCTTGCTAAAACAAAAGCTTGGATCGTTGGGCTGAGGATTAGGGTTGCCTTATCAATTTGGTATCAGAGCCTAGGTTTACATCTTTGTGGCCGACTCTAGAATTGATTTTATCTTTTATTTCTGCTATTGTTTATCTTTTCTTTAAATCTGTCCATTTATTTTCTTGCTGTCATTTCCGCCATTATTCATCAACTTTTCACTTTGTTCTCATTTTCTTCCTAAAGATCACGTTTAGATCTTGAAAAGAAAAAATCTTATCATTATTTTTGTTCTTACGATTGTGATTATAAACGATATTTATCATTTTTTTTAGATCATTTGCATGTTTATTTGAAGATCAAATAAACTTCGATTCACATCTTTTTCTTAATCCATCTAAATCTAGAACCGTTGTGTTTGATATTTTTTTTTTCTTTCATAATCTACGCTTGAAGATAACTTCTAAATTTCCCGAATTCTGTAAAAAGAGAGTTAGATGGTTCTTAAAATCTTCACGTCGTTTCTTTTTTGAATTTTTTATTTTATTTTTCAGTGTGCAATTCTATCCCAAAATGTTTGTGTCTCTTATTTGTTTGTTTACTTCCTGTTTTATTTTGTTGTTATTTCATAATTAACTTATATTGATTGCCTTGAGTAGCTTGCTACTATCAGAATTGCTTTATCCATATATTAGCCTATCTTGATCCTAATTTAGTCACTTTCCCAAACAGCCTACCTTTGTGTGTATAAACATGAGTGTCCCTGAGTGTAAAATCAGTGAGTTGAGTGTCTGAGGTCCTAAACATATTTCACTACTGTTTGTACAATCATGAACCAAGACGAGGAAAATGGAAGGGAGATCAATGATCTAGTTGAAGAAGTCCAGAAGAATGAGGAGGAACTGGAAGATGGGATTCATTTGGCACTTATAACAAGAAGACTTGTTAAAACTCAAGTTACGGAGAATGATGTTGATGATCAAAGAGACAACCTGTTCCACACGCGGTGTTTCGTCAAGGGGACTGCTTGTAGTCTTGTCATTGATAGTGGAAGTTGCACCAATGTTGTAAGTACCATGTTGATCAAAAGGTTACAAATTCCAACCCAAAATCATCCTAAACCTTACAAGCTCCAATGGCTCAATGATAGTGGAACAATGAAGGTAGTTTCCCAAGCTTTAATATCTTTTACTTTGGGAAAATATAAAGATGAAGTACTTTGTGATGTATTATTACCAATGCAAGCTGGAGATATATTGCTTGGCCGACCATGGCAATTTGACAGGAGGGTTATGTATGATGGCTATTTGAATAGGTATTCTTTTATAAAAGATGGTAGAAAAACCACTCTTGTACCTTTGAGTTCTGCAAATGTATTTGCTGATCAATTAAAATTGGAGGAAAGAAAGAAAGAGTTTGAGGAAAAAGAGTTAAAAGAAAAACAAGAGTTTGAGTGAAAAAATAGAGAAAAATCAAAGAGAAAAAGAGAAGAATGAAAAAAGAGATGAAATTGAAGAAAAAAGGGAGAGAGAGAGTTATTTGGCTGCAGTTGGAGAGGTGAGAAGGTTTTCACAAAAATCGATCTTGGCACTTATGTACAATGGAGGCTTTTTGGTCTCTAACTATAACAACTTGGCTTTGCCTAGTGTTTTTCAATCTCTTTTACAGGAATTTGAAGACATGTTCAAGATAAAGGAATACCTCCCATTAGAGGTACTGAACATAAAATAGACTTCATTCCAAGGACTGCCATTCCTTTATAAGCCAGCTTATCGAGTCAATCCAACCGAGACAAAAGAAATTCAAAGGCAAGTGGAGGAGCTCATGGAGAAGGGCTATGTACGAGAAGGTTTGAGTCCATGTTCTATACGACACTTATTGGTGCCAAAGAAAGATGAAACTTGGCGCATATGCATGTTTAATAGAGTGATCAACAAAATCACGGTAAAGCATCGACGTCCTATTCCTAGGTTAGACGATATGCTTGATTTATTGCATGATTCGTGTCTATTTATAAAAATTATTTTGAAATCTGGATATCATCAAAATAAAATGCACGTAGGAGATGAATGGAAAACAACTTTCAATATTAAGTTTGGATTGTATGAATGACTTGTTATGCCTTTTAGATTAACTAATACTCCTAGTACACCTATGCGCTTGATATATAATGGTTTGGGAAAATATATGAGAAAACATGTGGTTGGTTATATTGTTGATATTATAATGTATTTGAAGATTTTGCTTGAGCATGTGGAGCATGTTAAATTAGTTTTGATTACACATAGAAAAGAGAAATTTAAATAAGGGTAGTTTTTGCATGGAAAAAGTTCACTCTATTGGCTTCATAGTTGATAAAAGTAGAGTAGCTTTCGATAGAGACAAAGTTAAATTCATTATGGATTTGCCAACACCAAAAAGTGCACGTAAATTTCGGAGTTTTCATGAGTTAGCTAACCTCTATAAGAGATTTATAAATGATTTTAGAACCATAACTGAACTATTGAATGACTTAGTGAAAAATAATGTTGTTTTTAAATGGGGAGAAATGCAAGAAAATGCATCCAATTTTCTTAGGAAGAAATTAAGCAAACCATAATTTGTTTTGGCTAGCTTTGATAAAACTATTGAAATTGAATGTGATGTATGTGGTTTGGGCATAAGTATTGTTTTAATTCAAGATGGAAAGCACTTAATATATTTTAGTGAAAAACTAAATGGGCCAACATTGAGATATACTACCTATGATAAAGAATTATTTGCTTTAGTTCATATATTGCATGTGTGGCAACACTACTTATGGCCTAGAGAATTTGTGATCCATTTTGATCGTGAAAGCTTGAAGTATGTGAAGGGTCAAAGCAAACTGAATCGTAGACATGCAAAGTGGGTGGAATTTATTGGAACATTTTTGTATGTCATCAAATATAAGCAAGGTAGTGATAATATGGTAGCTGATGTGTTATCTAAAAGGTACGATCTCTTTACTTCTCTTAGTCCAAAAATTCTTGGACTTGAGCATATTACCGAACTATATAGAGATGTCCAAGATTTCAGAACTATTTATCCATCTTGTCTTGCAAAAAAGGCTATGGATGATTATTATTTGTTTCATACATTTTTATGCTTTGTATTCCTAAATGCTCTATAAAAGATTTGCTTTTGAGAGAAGCACATGGTGGTGCCTCAATGGGACATCTCAGGATTAATACAGCTTATAAGATGTTGCATATACACTTCTTTTGGCTGAAAATGAAGCATGATGTCCTTAAGTTTTGTAGCAAATGTTTGAAACGCAAAGAAACTAAATCTAGATCACAACCAAACGGATTTTATACTCCTTTGAATGTACCTAACAAACCTTGGACTAATATATCTATAAATTTTGTTCTTGGTTTACTGCACACTAAAAAGGGTAAAGATTGTCTTTTTGTTGTGGCAGATATATTTATTGAGTCAAAATGGATGATGCAAAGCACAACAAAAAACAATTGCGGATCAGAAGCTGAAAGACTTGAAGGTCAAGAATTATTTGTTCCAAGCCATTGATCGAACTATTATGGAAATGATCCTTAATAGAGTCACTGCAAGAAAAAAAAAAACTTGGACTCTATGAAGCAGAAGTACCAAGGTTCCACAAGAGTCAAAAGAGCTCAACTCCAAGCTCTTAGGAAAGAGTTTGAAGTCCTACAGATGAAAGAAGGTGAGAGTGTTGATGCATATCTTGCTCGAACTCTCACCATTGCAAACAAGATGAAAATTTATGGCGAACACATGAAACAAGTGGTGATTATTGAAAAAAATCTTGAGATCAATGACTTCAAGATTTGACTATGTTATATGTTCGATTGAAGAGTCTAATAACTTAGACACTTTAACAATCGATGAATTGCAAAGCAGCTTGCTGGTACATGAGCAAAGAATGAATGGACGTATAGGGGATGAACAAGCACTAAAGGTGACATAAGATAATAGATTCTGTGGAAGAGTAGTTGATCAAGCTCGTGAAGTTTTTGGAGGAAGAGGTAGACATGCATACAACAAAACTACAGTTGAGTGTTATAAGTGTCATCAGTTAGGACACTTTAGATATGAGTGTCCTCAATGGGAAAAGGAAGCAAGTTATGCAGAGACTGAGGATGAAGAAGAAATCTTGTTGATGTCATATGTGGAGCTCAACCAATCAAGGAGGGAAGATGTTTGGTTCCTTGATTCGGGGTGTAGAAATCATATGTGTGCAAACAAGGAATGGTTCTCAGATTTTGACGAGAAATTCCGACAATCTGTGAAGCTTGGAAATAATTTCAAGATGGCAGTGTTGGGGAAAGGTAACATTAGGTTGCAAGTTGTTGGAGTCACTCAGGTATTCACTGATGTTTTCTATCTATATACCTGAGTTGAAAAACAATCTCTCAATTCTTGGACAATTGCAAGAAAGAGGTGTATCTATTTTGATACAACATGGAGAATGCAAAATCTATCATCCCAAGAAGGGGCTTATTATGCAAACAGCAATGTCTGCAAATAGGATGTTCATATTACTTGCAAGAATCATGCCACAAGTCGCCACTTCCTTCCAAACAATTATAGAAGACAACACTCATCTTTGGCACCGCAGATATGGTCACCTAGGCTTCAAAGGTTTGAGAACATTGCAACATACAAAAATGGTGAGAGGGTTACCCCAATTGAAAGCATCGTCTAAAATATGCACTAATTGCATGGTGGGAAAGCAACATATGGATGAATTTCCAAAGAGAAGTTTATGGAGAGCAACACAAAGGTTGCAACTGGTACATGCAGACATCTGTGGACCCATCAAACCTCCTTCCAACAGTAAGAAGAGGTATTTTATAAGTTTTATTGATGATTACAGCCGCAAGGTGTGGATATATTTTCTTGCTGAAAAGTCTGAAGCCTTTACTATCTTCAAGAATTTCAAAAATCTTATTGAGAAAGAGACTGGAGATTTTATTCGTTGTTTACGCATGGACAGGGGTGGAGAGTTCACCTCTCACGAGTTCAACAACTTTTGTAAAACTAATGGTATTAGTAGACAACTTACTGCACCCTACACTCCCCAACGAAATGGTGCAGCCGAGCGCAAGAACATAACAATTATGAACATTGTTAGAAGTATATTATCAGAGAAGCAAGTTTTAGAGAATTTCTGGCCAGAAGCAGAAAACTGGACAATGCACGTGGTCAACAGAAGTCCTATAGTGGTAGTGAAAAATATGATTCCTGAGGAGGCTTTGAGTGGCGTAAAACCTAATGTTGACTTTCGAGGTTTTGGATGCATTGGGCATGTTCATGTATCAGACGGTAAGAGAAAGAAGTTAGATGACAAAAGTTTTCAGTGTGTGCGGCTAGGGATGAGTGAAGAGTCTAAAGCATATAGACTCTATGATCAAGTGTCCAAGAAGATAGTTGTAAGCAGAGATGTGATTTTTGAATAAGCCAAATGATGGAATTGGGGAAAAACTAATGAAGAAGCTAGACTTGATACCCTCGAATGGGAAGATAGTATTATAGAAGGAGGCGATCATGACCAAAGTGAGGAAGAATCTGAAGAGGAGACGATAGCAGAAGAAGAAGAGGAAGTTAGAATATCTTCCATCCAGCGAGTCATCTGAATCAAAATCCTCAATATATGAAGAAAGCACTCCGAAGTGAGGAACAAAAGAGCACCATTGTGGATGAAAAATTATGTGAGCGGGGGAGAATTTTCTAAAGAAGCTGAGCACAACAATTTAGTTCTATTACCCCTAACTACATATCCGACTACCTTTGAAGAAGCTGTTCAAAGTTCAAAATGGAGAGCTGCAATGGACTTGGAGATAGAAGTCATCGAACGAAATGAGACAGAAGAAGAAGGGGAAGTTAGAATATCTTCCATCCAGCGAGTCATCTGAATCAAAATCCTCAATATATGAAGAAAGCACTCCCGAAGTGAGGAACAAAAGAGCACCATTGTGGATGAAAGATTATGTGAGCGGGGGAGAATTTTCTAAAGAAGCTGAGCACAACAATTTAGTTCTATTACCCCCAACTACATATCCGACTACCTTTGAAGAAGTTGTTCAAAGTTCAAAATGGAGAGCTGCAATGGACTTGGAGATAGAAGTCATCGAACGAAATGAGACTTGGGAGTTGACAAATTTGCTTAAAGGAATGAAGAAGATTGGAGGAAGGTGGGTTTTCAAAACCAAACTAAACGAAAATGACGAAGTTGACAAGTATAAGGCTAGGTTGGTAGCAAAAGGTTATGCACAACAACATGGTATAAACTATACCGAGGTGTTTGCACCTTTGGCTAGGTGGGATATTATTCGAATGACAATTGCTTTGGTAGCTCGAAATAGTCGGAACGTGTATCAGCTTGACGTGAAAAGTGCTTTCTTATATGGAGAGTTAAAAGAAGCCGTCTTTGTTGAGCAACCACAAGGTTATGAGAAAAAAGGTCAAGAAGACAAGGCATAAAAATTGAAGGCATTATATGGCCTCAAACAAGCCCCACGTGCATGGTCCAGTCGAATTGAAGCACAATTTTTCAAAGAAGGATTTGAGAGGTGCAACTGAGACAAAATCCTGAAGGCATTTATTAGTTAAATAAAGTATGCAAAAGAAGTTTTGAAGAAGTGTAGGATGGAAAAAAGTAAATGTGAAAAACCCTATTGTTCCTGGGGTTACACTGACAAAGGATGAAAAAGGAGCCAAGATCAATGCTACCATGTATAAACAATTGATTGGAAGCCTTATGTATCTAACTGCAACAACGCCGAATTTAATGTATGTAGTGTCTCTAATGAGCAGATTAATGGCAAGTCCAACAGAGTTGCATTGTCAAGCTACATTAAGAGTGTTGAGATACTTAAAAGGTACTATAGATTTGGGAATCATTTATCGGAAAAGGGGTAATGGAGAGTTGATAGCATATATTGACCGTGATTATGCAGGAGATATAGGTGTCAGGAAAAGCACTTCTAGCTATGTGTTCTTACTCAGTGATGAAGGTGTGTCTTGGTCCTAAAAAAGACAACCTGTAGTTACGTTGTCCACTACTGAATCAGAATTTGTGGCAGCCCGTCTTGTGCTTGTCAAGGGGTTGGATGAGGAGAGTTTTGGAAAAACTTGGTCATTTTCAAGACAAGTGGATCACTATGTTATGTGATAACTATGTTATGTGATAACAGTTCCACTATTAAGCTATCCAAGAATCCAATCAGGCATGGATGTAGCAAACACATTGATGTGAGGTTTCATTTCTTGCGTGATTTGACCATTGATGGAGTTATTGAGCTGAAGCATTGTGTCACACAAGAACAAGGTGCAAATATTATGACAAAACCACTGAAGCTGAATGCATTCATAAAACTACGTGAGTCAATGGGTATGTGTGGAGTACCACGAGTAAACTGAAAGCATCCCTGCAATCAGTTTAAGGGAGAAATTGTTAAAGATGGTCATACTAGACCTGTTCTCTAGGGATGAAATGGCTACATTTTCTTTAGGATGTCCACCTCTCTCGGAATGTTAGAACCACTATGTTAATTAGTGGGTGGTTGCTTTTTCTATTTTTAGAGTTGGCTAATTTTATCCTTTCTAAATTTGTTAGTGTGCAAGGCTATAAAAGGCAACCAAGTTGATTC
>NW_019268695.1:12332-22384 GCF_002738365.1 Cucurbita moschata
AAATTTTGACACTCAAAATTCCACTCAAACTTGTGGGGTTTATTTGGCAAACATGCAAGTTTGGTTAAACCAAATTTTGACACCTCAAAATTCCATTAACATGGATTTTTCCCAAAGTCAACCTTTTGACTTTCTTCATTTTAATTCAACAATTAATTTGAATAATGAATTTCAAATTAAAGTAACATTAAATGATTAATTAAACTATTTAATTAATATTTAATATTAATTCAAATGCCAATCCCAATCAATTCCGACACATAATTGATTAAGATATTTAAATCTTATTTAAATATCTCAAATTCTCTCTTTTTGTTTAATTCGTAAATAAAACAAAATTGCGGTTAAATATATCGTATATATGTAACGCATATTCCCTAATTTGAATTCGAACACTTCGAACTCACTCGTCACACTGTTCAATGGTTTAGTCCGATATGAGCTAGCAGAGGGACCTAATGAACCTATAGATCATGGGCTCCAACGATCCAAGATTAACCGGTTAAACTCATTACCCTGGTTAACCAACATTCGTTAACTACTAGGACACTCCACTATAGCCTAGTAGTTGCACTCCCCTCACTATAGATATATTTCTATCCATCTGATATAACCATGATTAGTAAGTCGATCCTTCACAGGTTGTTCGTAACTAGAGCTGGGTCAATTTACCGTTTTACCCCTGAAGTTACTTCTTGTTCCTTATGTCTCATTGATCCTCTAATGAACAATAGGTTTATGGTCCAACCAGTAAACCGAATCCCTCTCAGGGCAATGAGAGGGTGGGGCCCCTTGTTCAAGACCTGAATTCAGTGCTCAAGGGAACTACATTTCTTCTATCCCTAAAAGTGGGTAGGAGTGAATTCCGTCTTGCACCCCACGTCCCCAGCCATTCACCCAGTCTTACCCCTGAAATGGGAGGCCTGTTGAGTCGGCGAACTAGAGCCACTCTCACCCATGCAAATCTAAGGATAATTCCGAATAAACAGGAGTTCATGGTTAGCTCAGGATTAAAACCGAGTTACCTAGGTTATCGAATGAAAAGAAAATCAGTCTCAACAGTAAACGACATTATAAAGTGAGAGTGGTTTTCTTCATGGTCCGATCTTATGCAATACTCATTGCAAGGACGCCCCCACTCACATGTCTTCACATGTACAATTTAGTGATCACATTGTTTATATCATATACAAAAGTGGGCCGCATCCATAGTGTCCCCAGAATAAGGTACTCAGCCTTATCCTTATACTATAGATCATTTTGACTATATACTTGAACTTGATCCCCTCTTATGTCTCTACATATAGTTCAAGTAATCATACTATAGCCAGAGTGTTCTTAGTTTATTGGATTTAGATTAATGATCGTAAAGTTTACTTTATTCAATAACAATTTTTACTGAATAAACATCAATAATAACTTTATTGAAAATAGAATATATCTTTGTTTACAAACTATGAGTTTTAGGACATAAAACCCAACAAAGAGACATGAAGATTTATCAAATTCTTTATTAGGGATGGTTCAATCCAATCTAGAGAATGGACCAGTCTATTTCAATTGTTATCCAAATTTTACTTTGTCGCTCCACGACCTGCACATATTATCAGCCCTCATGCTGGATTTAGAATAAAAAAATTTGAACATCAAGGCTGAAACTCATTCTTCAGTCGTCATATTCAGGGTTTATTACAAACTCATGAATACAAATATTTCTCCAAGAGCATTAAGATCCTCACCAAAAGGATCAACCATGCTCATAGAAGCAAATATTGGAAAGTCTTCTGTGACTGTTCCAAAAACCCTTTCTTGGGATCAATTAACCAGAAATACACTCTGGAAAATAGAAGATGCTAATCTTCCAAGGAAAAAAGAATCTCAAAACCCAGTACAAATCATCGAGCATGACGATGGAAGCGTTGAGATAAAATTCAGCGAGGAACCTTCGTCAGAATCAAAAGTAAAAGAATTCTTGAGTTCTAGACCAAGTACGTCGGGAATTTCAAGATCAATGTATGACCCCTTAAAGGTAAAGGAGGTCAGTTATGATCAAAAGAGGGCATCAGTCCACTATGAGGATGGCTCAAGATCTCCAACCCATACAGATATGGATACATAATCCGTCTACGAAAGTCAGCTAAATGTCATTACAGCTGATTTCCAGATAGACAAAGAATTTTTAAAGGCAGATTTTATGTCAGCTGTCAACTCTTCAAAGAGAAAAGCTTTCTTCCAAACCTACAAAGAAACTGAGCGATGCGAGTTAAGAGCTCAGTGGTATTCTCACATAGAAACCGTAGAAGAAAACATACCATTCTTCGAATGGTTTGAAGAAAATATTTTACAAATATGCACTTTCACTCAAAGAAGCTGGAAGACTACAAGAAGAGGTGAAGTATATTCAAAACATCCTCCGTTAGAAGAAGTTGAATTCGAAAATTACTATGGAGAAAAGGTCAAAGCTAGTCCCTTCAAAACTATCCTAGAAGGGCTAGAAAAGGGTAATCCGACCCTAAAGAATATCAAGAATATCCAGCATCAAAATAATTATTCAAACAAGATTTTATCTACGATCTCCACTCAGCTTGAGAGTATCGAAGGGAAAATCTTGAAGAATTCTTGTACTCTGCAAGAACAAGTGGGCAGTTCGGTACCGAAAGTCGATGAGTCAATCCCAATACTCAGACCGGCAAACCTCGACATATTTACAAAGAGGATTTCAAAAGAAGAGGCCGTTATGGCCAAAATAGAAGAAAATTTGGATAGAATCCTAAATCCTGGAATAACACATCAGGATTCATCTGTCAATGTCGTAAACAATGACAACGAAATCCAGGAATTCGAAGATGAGATTTTGGGTAAGGTTGAAGAACCTCTCTACAATCGAATCGAAAGAATCTCCAGAAAAAGTCAAAATAATACCAGTAATCAGAAAAACTGGTATCCTCAACCGTCTTTTCCGGATATTCAATTTGAAGAAAAGATTCTACAAACTCAAGCCCACTTCGATGGCACGACAATCTATGAATGGAATATCGATGGATTGTCTTACTATCTGATAATGAATGTTGTCAATGAGACGATGATAGCCGCAGGCGCGTATAAATTACAGGGCCATAAATCTAACCATCAGATAGCTCAAGTTTTAGTAACCGGATTTACCGGGCAACTCAAAGACTGGTGGGACAAATATCTCGACGAAACAACTCGCCAACAGATATTAAACCACTATGTCATTAGGCCAACTACTCAAGTCATCAAAGAAGAAGGTCCATCAACTAGGACTGAAATACAACATGAAAGGGTAGAGGATGCTATCAACACCCTCATTTATACCCTCATAAAATTCTTCGTCGGCGACCGTCTGAAATACCAGGAGAGATCCGCCGAGATACTCATGAACCTTAAATGCTCTACCTTAGGTGATTTCAGGTGGTACAAAGACATGTACTTCAGCAAAGTTCTTATTGGAACAGAGTTGGAATTCTGGAAAGAGAATTTTGTCAATGGACTACCAAAACACTTCTTAAGGAGGATCAAAGACGAAGTATAATGGAACAATTCCATGGCAGACTTTGTCATATGGATCGATAGCATCCTTCATCATAGAAGAAGGACTCAGACTTTGTAATGAGTCAAAGATTCAAAACAAGCTCAATTCTTCAATATCAAACAGAAAAGAGCTTGGAAGATTTCGTGACCAATATGGATGCAAGGTGATAGAAGCTCCCTCAACCTCTAGAAGAAAGAAGGTTAAGACGCATCCAAAATCTTATAATTCATACAGGACCAGAGAAAAGTATCGGAATAAACCCGTGCAATCTCAAAAGCCAACGTATTCAAGAAGGAAGTATATTCCTACGAAAACCCATAGAGGAAAGAAAAAGCAAACTTGCTTCAAATGTCGTGAAGAAGGACACTATGCTAACAAGTGTTCGATCAGAGGAAAGATCAATGAGTTGGATATAGATCAAGAGCTGAAAAATCAGCTATTACGACTGACCCTAACCGACTTAGAGCAATCAAGCGAGGGAGAAATCCTCAAACTCCAAGAAGAATCTGATTCATATTCTAGCACGGAATTCGAATCAGAACAGGAGGGAAAAAGGACATGCGAAGGATGCATAAATGTCCTTACAAAGGATCAAGAAATTCTACTCGAAGTAGTAGAAAAAGTTCAAGATCCAGAAATTCAACAGAAAATTGCTCAACGACTTAGAGATGCCATAACAATCTCTAAACCACTTGGAAGGGAAGAAAGAAATCTCTACAGACCCCAATCAGTTCTCCAAAGATTTGAAAAACCAAGAGAATCACTACTCAAGATCTACAAAGAGAGATTAATAGTCTCAAACAAGAAGTACAGGCGATAAGATCTGAAACTAGGTCAGAATCTTATATGCTTCGTCAAGAAATTCTCAATCTTCAGGAAAGGCTGCCTGAACAAAGGGAAACGGCGCATCCAAACCTGGACGAAGAAGATTTTCAAAGTTCCTTCGTTGGAGCCATCACCACTTCTCAATATCAAAAATGGTACGCTCTCGTTACCTTAAAAATTTATGATTTCAAAATAACACTAAAGGCTCTCATAGATACTGGAGCCGATCAAAATTGCATTCAAGAAGGCCTAATACCTACAAAGTATTTTGAAAAAACTACTGAGGGCCTTAGAGGTGCTAACAACAACAAACTCAAAATTAATTACAAACCATCAAAAGTTCATGTTTGCAATGATGGAATTTGCTTCGTAAATTCCTTCATTTTAGTAAAGGACTTAGGACAAGAGTTAATCTTAGGTACTCCTTTCATTACTCAATTATATCCTTTTAAAATAACTGAAAAAGGATTAGAGTCAAAGGCTTTAGGAAAGAAGATAAAATTTAATTTCCTTTCGCCCATAAGGATTAGTGAAATAAATAACCTTAAAAAAATACAATTATTCGATCTATAAATGTACTAGATTATAAGGAAAAACAAATTTCCTTTTTAAAGGAAGGAATTTCATTCAAAAGAATAGAAGAACAGATTCAAAATAAGAAAGTCCAGTAAAAAAATCAAGACTTTACAAACTGATATAGAAAGGGAAATTTGTTCAACTATCCCTAATGCCTTTTGGAATAGGAAGCAGCACATAGTTGATCTTCCTTATGTCAAAAACTTCGAGGAGAAAAATATTCCTACGAAGGCCCGACCTATTCAAATGAATAGAGAATTACTAACATTCTGCAAAGCAGAAATCAATGATCTTTTGCAGAAGGGTCTTATTAGACCGTCAAAGAGCCCCTGGTCATGTGCGGCTTTTTACGTCAACAACCAGGCAGAGAAGGAACGAGGAGTCCCGCGACTTGTAATAATCTACAAACCCTTAAATAAGGTTTTGGAATGGATTAGATACCCAATTCAAAATCAATCAGATTTAATGCAAAAAATTTCAAATGCAAAAGTATTTTCAAAATTTGATATGAAATTAGGATTTTGGCAAGTCCAGATTTCAGAAAAGGACAAATATAAAACGGCTTTCAATGTCCCTTTCGGACAATACGAATGGAACGTTATGCCATTTGGGCTAAAAAACGCTCCATCCGAATTTCAAAAGATTATGAATGATATTTTCAATCCTTTTCAAGACTTTTCAATTGTTTATATTGACGATGTTCTGATTTTTTCTCAAAACATCGATCAACACTTTAAGCATCTTCAAACATTTTTGACGACAGTCAAAAGAAACGGTTTAGTTGTGTCTAAACCCAAAATTAAACTTTTTCAAACAAAAATCCGTTTTCTTGGATTTGAAATTCATTTGGGTCTAATTAAACCCATTCAAAGGTCCATTGAGTTTGCCTTAAACTTTTCGGATCAAATTACAGATAAAACCCAACTACAAAGATTTTTGGGATGTCTCAATTATGTGTCTGATTTCCTTCAAAATATCAGACCCATTTGCAAACCACTTTTTGAAAGGCTAAAAAAGAATCCAAAGCCCTGGACTGAAGAACACACCAAAACAGTCCAAAAAATCAAATTCATTGTCAAGTCAATTCCGTATTTATCGCTGATAAACCCAAGGGCTAGTTTAATAGTGGAGACCGACGCATCCGATATTGGATATGGAGGAATCCTGAAACAGTCCCTTGACAAGAAAGGATGCCATTGTCCGTTTCCATTCGGGAATATGGAATTCTACTAAAAAAATTACTCAACAGTAGAGAAAGAAATACTTTCAATAGTACTTTGTGTACAAAAATTTCAAAGTGATTTAATTAACAAAAGCTTTGTTATCAAAAAAGATTCAGGGCATCTAAATTTGTTTTAGAAAAAGATGTCAAGAATCTTGTATCTAAGCAGATTTTTGCTAGATGGCAAGCCATTTTATCTTGCTTTGACTTCCAAATTTTGCCTATAAAAGGGGTCGAAAACCCTTTGGCAGATTACCTCTCAAGAGAGTTCTTACTCTCAAGGAAAAATTCTCCCTAACCAATCTCCTTCTCCAAGTATTGACCGGAAAGAAAGTGATCGAAAAAGGGAAGAAGCCCAATGCTTCTTCAAGCACACGTACTCCAATGACATCCGACAACTATGCGATGGATGCTGGTTTCACATTGGTGACCAGATCTCAAGCAAAGCTTTCTCAAAAACAGGCGGAGGTTATCACTCCGACGAGGCCTTCTGCCTCTTCAACACGGTCATCTGCCGTTACTCCATCGATTACTACTGTCTCTTCCACTTCAAAGGAACCTTCTGTCCTCTCGACCTACTCGGACGCGGTTGTTCCCGTTCGTTTTTCTCCAATTCCTGAAATCAGGACCTATTTTTAAAAATCTGTCTATATTAGAAGCTTTGGTAGAACCAGAATACGACGACCCGAAAATCGGAGAATCGTCAAAAAAGCCTATCCATCGGGATTCTTTTATATCTCAGAAGATCTTCATAAGACCAGAAGGTTTTATGAATTCATTCTTGTTGATACAAAATCCGTTGAAATTACTCATAGTTCGAGTCGCGATGATTCTTCGAAAATCGCGTATTCAAAATTGAAAATTTTCAAAGTCATGAATTCGACGTATTGGAATCAAGACCCATACACGGAAAAGACCTTTTCAAAACCCTTTGTTCCTCATTCTTACTCATACAGAGATTATCAGATGGCGTGGTTTAATGTCATTTGGTATCAAAATTACAAGCACTCATGGTTTATTCAATTCTGCCAGAATGCTCATAAAATTCATTACCCATTTTGGTTCATCAAATGGTGGAAAATCTTTGGATCAGCCAAAGATATATTTCTAGTTCCAATACAGGAATCGTTCCACTACTTCGTTCAAAATATATTCAAAACCCCATTTCCATTAACCATGCGTTTTTGCGTATACTTTCAAATTCTTTGGATTTTAACTTGGAATTTTCAAATTAAGGAAACCGAAGACCAAATAAAACAGGTCTTCAAAACTATCAAAATCAAATGGTGGGATAAATATACTTATACCCACGCAGACATCAAAGCGGTAAAGGTCTGGCTATCTGAGAATGGCCACCTTCAGGATTTATCCAAGAAGAGGACCTCCGAATTCCTTAATTCAAAGTCGAAGCTACTCGCTCCATTAGCACAGACAACTTCTGAAGCTGATTTTCAAAAACTTCTTCAAGAGGTCGGATCAGTCGGTTCGACGTCTTCTCCTTCTATTGTAGAAGAAGAAGATGAAGACACGATTTATGATCTCAATGATCCATTTTTTGATTCTCAACCACCTTTGTAGATATCATCATCTCAACGACTATGTTAAACTAATTTAAAAAAAAAAAAATTCCGTGAGTAGAATATGTTCCGTGACATATTCCCACTTTACTTCTTCAACTTCCCATCTTTTGGAATTTTATTATTTTGGTTTTTTCTATTATTGATGTATCTTTTCCTATTTTCATCATATCTTCAACAGGTGTGATTGGTGAAGTAAGTATTGTCTTAAGAAGAGACCGTCACAGTAAGTCGGTTCTCCAAAACTTCTATATTTTTTGTTTTGTGTTTTGTCAAGTTTCACCAACGTAAACCATATTTGGATTTTTAAGAATAAGAATTACAAAGGATTGACCATGAAAAAGGAAGTGAATTTTGAAAGGTCAGAAGTCAAGAAAGAATTGATTGTAACTTAAAATAACTCGATCAAAGTCTTTCCTAAAACACTAACAATAGAAAATGAGATCTTTAATAAAAGTAAGAAGCGTTGGATGTAGGTTTTTAGACTATGCTGCTTGGAACGCATGAAGTCTTGGGCATAGGTTTTCAGACCGTATCAAAGGGCAAGCCCTAAGATGCGGGTTCAGACTACGTCTCTTGGAACGCATGAAACCTTTGACATAGGTTTAGACTGTGTCACTTGGACACAGGTTGTCAGGTTCATCATTTAGTACCGCAAATTCTAGGGGGAGTGTCTTGGAGAACGAATAAGGAACATAACAAGAATCTAGAAAGTATCAAGAACAAGGCAACGATCAAGGACTAGAACATAGATCAAGATCCAATTTCTAAGGATAAGGACCAAAAACCAAGCACCACAGTACCAAGGCCCTTAGAGGATAACAAACGTTTTAGAACCCAAGGTCCGAGGTCCTCAGGATAGATCATGATAAGAACCCCAAGTTAATAACAGAATTAGAGGGCCTAAGTACTTACCACAAGAACAAGAACAAGAAAAAAAAGAGTGTGTGGCAAGAACATGAATAAGAAAAGAAAGAGTGTGGTGCCGTAGCATATCAAGGACACGATTAAGAGCTTCAAGTTGGCTACTTACTGAGTCTTGTACTCATTCCTTAATCTCTATTTTTTTTTTCAGATAATAAGAAGCTGGTCGAGGTTGGGAGTGGACTCTGGAGCAGGTGTCATAGACAAGCCTCAACCTTCGTCCTCAACCCTTATTTCTTTTAAAAAGTTGTGTCCATTCCTTATTTTGTGTTTTAACTCTTGTATTGTGTTGTGTTTTAAATACTTTTGTATGAACTTTATTTTGATATAATATAAATATAATGTATGTTATGTTTTAAATTCCATTTGTCTTATTTCGTGAAATATTTACCCATCTTTTTGGAGTCATCGAGTCAACCAGGTCCTTACAATAGGCATATCTCCTTAATATGTATGCATGAACGATTAAAATATAATTATGGTTTAGGTTATCGAATGGAATATCACCCTAACCGCATGCGTGAATGAAACAAGTTAAGCTTACGGTGTTAGAGCTAGAGAGGTATTCACATTAATCCAAGACTAATAATTTGTTTGTACTTCTCCTTGAAAAAATTCAACATAACAATATCTCAAACTTTGAACTTTCTTCCATGTGTAACCTAAGACAAAAGTGAGAACTTAGAAAGCTCGAAGGTTCAGACATTATTTATTCAAAGTATAATTTGTAAAAGTGCAATGCATTCCATTGCATCACATGAAAACAAAGGCGGAAATGAAAGAAAAATATATGAAATCAACAATAGCAATGACATACATGATGACTCCCAACATGCTTACAAAATCCTCCTTTCTCACATCCAGAAATGCAGTGAGGCCAACATTTGCCATCGGCTTGATCGTCTACTCCAGGCTTGCAAGCTCCCAAACTAGGATGGTTGTTACAACACAATTGAGCCTCTGCATTCAAACTCCCTATAACTCTACTAGTTAATTTTCAATAAGAAAAAAATAACACTAAAAAATTATTTAATAAGAAAAGTAAGACCTGAATATAAAACGAGGAAGGTAATGAAGAAGCCGGTGAAAATTGCTCATCCTTTTGTCATTTCTCTCGATTGTGTTGTAAAAAATTGTTAAAATGTGTGATGCAACTGCAAAGGAAGAGGGTGGGTTTTTATTGTAAAATTTTGAGGACAAACTTTATGACAAACCTTATTAGTGACACAATCTGGATCTAACTTTTAAAGGGAAATATGTAAATTATTTTTAAATGGATTTTAAGATTAATTTTTTACCATATAAATTTATTTATTAATAACCACCTACATTTCACCACATCAATATTATATAATATGCATTGTAATTTATCGTT
>NW_019268695.1:23980-25983 GCF_002738365.1 Cucurbita moschata
GAGCCATTCAACCAAGCCTTGATCAAGTTAGATTGTGGAGTGACTCAATTTAGAACAAGGTTCCAAATCTTGCTTCTACATCTTCGATCGTAAGAGGTAATCTAATTCTAGCCTTATCTCTTGGTTGATCCAAATTTCGTATAAGGAGGTGTTGATTACTTTGATTCAAGGGTTCTTGCTAAAACAAAAGCTTGGATCGTTGGGCTGAGGATTAGGGTTGCCTTATCAATTTGGTATCAGAGCCTAGGTTTACATCTTTGTGGCCGACTCTAGAATTGATTTTATCTTTTATTTCTGCTATTGTTTATCTTTTCTTTAAATCTGTCCATTTATTTTCTTACTGTCATTTCCGCCATTATTCATCAACTTTTCACTTTGGTAAATCCAATAACCTGGATATCGCAGAAGCAAAAGGTGGTGGCTTTGTCATCATGCGAGGCTGAGTATATAGCCGCAACTTCTATATACTCAGCCTCGCATGACGACAAAGCCACCACCTTCTGCTTCTGTGATACCCAGGTTATTGGATTTACTCCCAAATAATACCACACTCCAGTTGTACTCTTCGTATCATCAATATCTCCAGCCATATCATTGTCGCTAAATCCTACCAGCTCCACATTCAATAGCTTCTTATTAACACAACCAAGACTTAAGAGTACCTTTCACATACCTCAATATTTGTTTTACTGCTGTGAGATGTGAAGATGTTGGTGCCTCCATGTATCTACTCATCACACCAACTGAGTAGGCTATGTCGGGCCGAGTATTAACCAGATAGCGTAAGCTTCCAATAACACTTCTGTAAAGTGTTTTGTCAACCGCAGGTTCTCCATTCCCATGTTTGCTTATCTTCATTCTTGGTTCCATGGGAATCGAACAAGGATTGCACTCCCCCATTCCTAGCTTCAATAGGATTTTTCTTGCATATCCGGCCTAACATAAAGTGATTGATTCACTGCTTTGTCATACCTCAATACCCAAGTAATAGCTCGAAAGTCCAAGACCGCTCATCTCAAATTTCTGATGCATCTCTTCCTTGAACTGAGTTATAACTTATTTGCTTGAGCCGGCTATGATTAAACCATCCATATATGTGTCGATTATCATTGCTTCAACTCCCTTAATTTTCTTGTAGAGAGCATATTCCTATGGATGTCTAACAAAACCTGTTGGAAATAAACTTAAATGAGGGGGAGAGAAAACAAAGGAAAGTAATTATGAATTTTTTGTTTTAAATTCAGTCAAAAGCCATAGGTAATTTAAGAAAGAAGTGGCTTATGGGTGAGAAAAATTATGGGGCAGTTATGACCAATTTTAGCCTTAGGAAAACCTATACAAAGGCTTTACTTATCGTTGTAATAGGAGAGAACAAGAGAGAGTTACGAGCAAAAAAGAAGCAAAACAGAGAGTGTAATATAAAAAGGCTTTTGAGAATTTCTTTGTCTCCTTGTCTCAACCCTCTCGACACCCCTTCAAAGTTTCATGAGAGTTATCTAAACGAGTTAGTTTCAGAGCGAGCGTCTATTTTCTACAAGTTGGTATCAGAGCGGCTTTTTTAATTTCAACAAATTAGTATCAGAGAAAATTTTATTTCTACAAATTGGTATTAGAGCCGATGGCGAACAAGATGGGACAAATGCCGCTACCACGATTGATGAAGACGAACTACGAGAATTGACGTGTCAATTGGGCAAATACGTCCATAATGACTAGGATGGATATCTCGTACCCAAAAACTAGCCGTTCGCCTTGTCAATCCTCCAGGGCCCAAATAACTCAATTTTCTCCCTTGAACTATTCGTGTCAATATGTCCACTGGAACGCCCGTGTATTTTATCATCAACTTGATGAATTAATTTCAAGATATAAGGCTTTCCTATTATAACAGGTTGTTCAAAAGGATTTCCCATTCTTCCATCAAATATTCTGCTTTTTCCCGGATACTCAGGTTCAAATACCCATGGACTCGCTGTTTGCTTACTGGCTTCATATAATTCAGA
>NW_019268695.1:26651-27848 GCF_002738365.1 Cucurbita moschata
CCAGAGAGTCTGCGTTCTAACTTCTTTCACTCTTTCCGCACCTAGATTCATATTTTTCAACATGATCGAGGCTTTTTTGGCCGTTTTCTTGGCACCCAACTGTAGCAACGTATCTTCAACAATACTTTGATAAATAGCTGCTAAAGCCATTTTATCCTTTCGGTTATCTACTGTTTCGGGTGACTCAATTGACTCCCAAACACCTAGTGCCATCATAAATACCTCCATCTTAATCACCCAAGCTACATAGTTACATTTTGTCAGCATCAGGTATTTGAGTGTGATAGATCCCTCCTTTTCTTGAATCTATACACTCACTTCATTTGAGGCATCACCTTCTATCACACTGGTGTTTTGACTCCTGTCACTCGATTCCTGTCTCATTTTTTTGATGTCTGTCCCTTCTTGACCGCTTAATCTCTTGGTGAGATATGATTGAAAACAAGCCTTGATCTTGTAGCTCTGATACCAATTGAAAGAAAAAAATAACAGAAAGAGAGAAGGAGCAAAGACACACAAATTAAACTTATCTTCTTTTTTGTGGTATGTCACTAACTTGACACCATTTTCCTTATATAATAAAAAAAATAACAAATTTCTTGCTACAAATCAGTAACCACTCACGATATCTCCCTAAAAACTAGTTCCACTCTTCCACTACTTCCAGTCTTCCTCACTAACTAGTTTATAACCAACATGAACAAATGAGGTACACCTTCTATGTCTTATGACAGATGCTGAAAATATCTGCTTTGAAGAGGTGGTGCGAGACAAGAAGTGGCAAACTGCCATGGATGAGGAGATTAAAATAATTCATCGCAACAATACATGAGAGGTGATAGAATTACCGGAAGAAAGTCAGCCCATAGATGTGAAGTGGGTATTCAAGAAAAAGATGAATGCTCAAGGCAAAATTGAGCAGTACAAGGTGCCACTTGTTGCGAAGGGATACAAGCAAAATGTGAGAATCGACTATGACAAAGTGTTTAATCCGGTTGCAAGAATGGAGACAATCCAATTGCTCATTTCTAAATTTTTCAAATGGATGTCAAGTCGACATTCTTGAATAGTGTGCTTGAAGAAGAAGTCTACTTCGAATAACCACCCGGGTACATGAAAATTGGAGAAGAGAAGAAGGTACTAAAATTGAAGAAGGCGCTTTACGGGTTGAAACAAGCACTGCGAGTATGGAATACT
>NW_019268695.1:31678-56770 GCF_002738365.1 Cucurbita moschata
TTTTTTTTCTCTCTCCCTCATTTAAGTTTATTTCCAACAAAACTCCCCTATAAACTTAAATGCTCCTACTATCTGCCATGCCAATCATCTTCTTGTATTTGTCGAAAAGTACTTTCTGTAGCGGTTTTGTAAAGATGTCCGCAACTTGATCCTGACTTGCCACATGTAGCAATTCCACACTTCCTTCCTTCACATGATCTCGGATAAAATGAAATCGAACGTAAATGTGTTTGCTTCTTTCGTGGTTCACTGGGTTCTTAGCCAACTCAATTGATGATTTGTTGTCAACTTGTATTATGGTTGCACCTCGTTGCTTTAGCTCCATCTCACTATCACCATCTTGCTAATTATGTCAAGAAGTTTGTATCCTTTTTCTTCTCATTATATCTAATAAAAATATACCTTTTGCTTTTGTCTTCGAGCTTCGTTCTTTGTTGGTCCGATATGTGAGCATAAGCCACACTACCGAACACCTTGAGATGAGAAATTGTAGGCTTTTGTCCGCTCCAAGCCTCTTGTGGTGTTTGATCATCTAACTTTGCATGTGGACATCGATTCTATACGTAGATGGCGCAGTGCACGATTTCTGACCAAAATTCCTTCGGCATCCTTTTTCTCTTAAGCATTGAGCGAACCATGTCGAGAATGGTCCGATTCTTCCTCTCGGCCACACCATTTTGTTGAGAGGTGTACGGTGCGGTTAGAAATTGCCTTATGCCTTGCTCCTCGCAGTACTCCATGAAGTCATCGAAGTATACTCGCCACCTCTATCGGATCGTACAGCTTTGATGTGTCGACCAGTTTTCTTCTCCATCATTACTTTGAACTTTTTAAATACCTCGAATGCCTCGGATTTTCCTTTCAGAAAATAAGCCCAAGTTTTCCGTGAGTAATCATCGATAAAGGAAATAAAATACCTCTTTCCGCTGAAAGACTCGAGGTTAATTGGTCCACATATATCTGTATGGATCAATTCGAGGGGTTGTTTAGCCCAAAATTCAGTCTTCTTTTTAATTGAGGTTCTCGCATGCTTGTTGAGTGTCACGGTCCTACATTTTTTACGGTGCGGTGTTGTGATCTTGACACGGTCACGACTAGCCTAGAGGAGAATTAATCCCCATATATATTTTTCGCCCCGACTTTGTGGCTTCGTCGGACCCTAGGCGAGGTTTGTCTTCGTAAATCGAACATCGCTTGTGCGGAATCCAAGCTTGTTCAACCACACATGCCACCTACGCGTGCATGTTCAATCGTCTGCGACACATCCAACTTGCCTCTACACTAGGCCAAGTCATTTAGCTCGACCTTGGTTCTGCTCGGGCCAAGGTCTCTCAATTCAACGTCGCATCTCATCTTGCCATCTTGATCCCCATCGGTAGGGTCCATATGTCTTGACGTCATCCCGAGTCTCGGGATGTCGTCGGCCATCATAACTCGCTCGGTCATGCCATCGAGAATGGGCCCGCGTGCCGTTCATCTCGTCGGGACTTCTCGAACATCCGTCCATCCGGGTACTATCGAGGCATAGGCCCTACCGTGTCCATGCCGAGTCATTTACGGATACCGTACCGGATAGTGGGTGTATGTAGCAACCTCCAACACGCGGACTAGGGCACAATACCGGCACACCCGTGTCGTCCGGTACTGTCCTTCAAAAACTCATTTCAAAGGAAGTCGCCTGAGACACTCGTCTCGGCATTCTCGCCTCCACCCTGTGACACACGTATGTACCATAGGGTAGCTCACTTAGGCCACAGGTCCCAGGGGTGGTGGAGAGCTAACACCATGGTACCCCCTATAGTACATTTTGAGCCATTTTCAATCTTCGAGGTGTAGACATGATTTTGGTGAATGGTCATATGGTATCGTGCATTGTCCATCCGATGTTCGATTGACATAAAACTTGGCAAGCATTCATATTTCACATGGACGGACTTAACTTCCGAACCGCATGCCCAATTCCTTTCGAAACCCCAATTTTTGAGGTTAAGGCCTAGGGCCCTACCCAGCCCTTCAACAAGCCTATCTATGTCCTTCATGTCTATTCTGATGTCTCTGTCTTGCTTATGTCTCAAATTATCTTCAATACCCACTTTGCGTGGTGGTGTGTTGGATGATGCATCGTCCTCCTCAATCGCATCATGACACTCTTCTATATTAGCCCGCATATAGCTGTATGGGCGTCTCTTGAGGGACGCCGCTTTACTTGTCATAATGTGAGAGTCACAACCTATTCTCTTCATAGTATGGTTGTGACATTCTCACCCACTTAACTTAGTCATCATCCTCGATGACTTACTCGGGTCACAATTGCACATTGTGACATTCTCCCCCACTTCATTTAGTCATCGTCCTCGATGCCTTTCTTGGGACGCATTTGCCCCACTAATTGTGAAATTCTCCCCCACTCAATCTCGGCATCGTCCCGATGACGATTCAAACTCCCTGACTGTTGGCGACTCGACTCGCTGGAATTGGTTGTGTTTTAGAAAAGTATAAAATTGTTGAGCACCTGACTATCTTTTGTCATAATGCTCATCTTGCTAACGTCTTCCGCCAACTTGGGGACAAGCTCGAGTGGATGTTCTGACTTCTCTTTTTTCATGTGGCACCACGTTCTGAATCTTGACTTGGTCAGTTTTTGGGTGAACTTGCCTCAAGTTTGGCTTGGTACTACTATCTACGGCTATCCCTCTTTGAACCTATTTCTATTGTTCACCCATCTTGGACTCGGCCACTGAGACTCGCAACGTAGACGTGGCTATTCAGTGTTTGCCATAGCTGTGGGTGAGGCTGACTCTCTCTGCAGACACTCACTAGATGACTATGGACTTAAAAGGGGCACTTTTCCCAAGTGTGGCCAACTTGGCCTCAATGTGTGTGTCCTCGGAATCACACAAACTGGTGCACCCCTCGGGGTGGGGCTCGCAAGCTCAACCGCAACACTCTTTCGTCGCAACCACTTCTTCTATTGAGCAAAGTCAAAAACTTTTTGACAGTCTCTTCAGTTGTTGGCACTGTCTTTCGGCCAACTTTTTGTACTTTACCACCTTCGTATGGCTATTGTTGTACTTAAACTTCTCGTGATCTTCTCTATGTCCACTGCCAGCTTGATGCTCACTTCTCGAGCGGATATTGGTCTTGACATCTCTTGTGGAGTCATCCACCTTATGCACAAGGTGGGGACTCAAGGAATACACGTGTGCTCGTATGTTAGAGCACCTTTACGGGGTGAGAGACTTATTGATGCTGCTCTCCCCCGCTCGAACTTGGCTGCCTCTTTGCAACAAGGTCGTCCCCCCATAAGGACTTACGTTGTATTAAGCTTTCGCACTTGGTCGACACTTGTCTTTTCTCGACTCTCGGCTTCTCTGCTTGCAACCACTGACACTATTCCTCTAATGTGAATGGTTCTTTGGAAGGCACCATCATGGTGTGCTTTCTGTTTCATCTCTCTTGTCCACTTCAGAACTCTAAGCTCTTGTCAAATGAACTTAGTTTTGCTTGACGGGTAGATCTTCCATATTGAGATGTCAACACACGACACTAATGAATTTTGGGTAGTCTTGGCTTCAACCCCCAACTTATTATAATTCTGACCGGCAACTGTCCTGCCAACACTTTGGCACTCTTGACACACTTGCAAGATCTTTGATCAACTCTTGGGTTCATTTCTCTTGACTGTCTTACCCGACTAGACACACAAAGTGTGGCTCTAATACCAACTGTCATGGTCCTACATTTTTTACCATGCGGCATCATGATCTTGACACGCTCACGACTAGCCTAGAGGGCCCCATATATATTTTTTGCCCCGGCTTTGTGGCTTCATCGGACCTTAGGCGAGGTTTGTCTTTGCCAATCGAACATCGCTTGTGTAGAATCCAAGTTTGTTCAACTACACACGCCGTCTGCGCGTGCATGTTCAATCGTCTGCGACACATCCGACTTGCCTCTATACTAGCCCAAGTCATTCGACTCGACCTTGGCTCTGCTCGGGCCAATGTCTCTCAATGCAACGTTGCATCTCATCTTGTCATCTCGATCCCCATCGACAGAGTCCATATGTCTTGACGCCATCCCGAGTCTCGGGATGTCGTCGGCCATCATAACTCGCTCGGTCATGCCATCGAGAATTGGCCCAAGTGTTGTTCATCTCATCGGAACTTCCCAAACATCCATCCATCTGGGTTCTATCGAGGCATAGGCCCTCCCGTGCCCATGTCGAGTCATTTACGGATACCGTACCAGATAGCGGGTGTATGTTGTTGGGATTTATGACCTAAAGCCTCGTAATTAATTATTTAGTTTTTAACAATAATTTATATTATTTTATTTGTAATTTAATTGTTATCCATTGTATGAAAATCCAAGGTTATTAATGTAATCTTGAACAGTATGTGGTTGACATACAAGAGGATCGTGTTCAAGTAATAACCTAAAGAGTCTATAGTATATGGATAAGGTTGGGTGCCTTATCCTAGTAACACTATTGATACGGTCCACTCTGTAATTGTTACAAATGATTTGATCCAAATCATTCATGTGGAGACATGTAAGTGAGGGTATCCTATACAATGAGTTTGTATAAGATTGGACCAAGAAATATTTAATCTATCTTTATAAATCTATTAATTAAGAAAATTAATATTTCACATGATGATCATATGCGACTCGATCTTAATCCTGAGTGAGTTATGAACTCCTGCCTGTGAGGGCTTGTCCTTTAATTTACATGGGTGAGAATGGCTCTTTTAGCCGATTCAATATGCCTACTATTTTGGGGACTTGACAAAATAGGGAGCTGGGAACATAATATCATGAGATGGAATTCACTCCTTTCCATATAAGGAAAGTAGATGAGTCGTTCTCTTAAGTACGGATTTTGGGACTTGAACAAGGAAAGTAGATGAGTCGTTCTCTTAAGTACTGATTTTGGGACTTGAACAATGGGGCTTCACCCTCTCATTGGCCCGAGAGGGACTTGGTTTATGATTGAATCATTAGACAAATTGTTCATTAGAGAATTAGTGGTACTTAAGGTGAAAGATGTAATTACAGGGGTAAAACGGACTTTTTGACCCAGTTGTAATTATGAACAACTCGTGAAGGATCGACTTGCTTGTAATGATTATATCGATGGACATAACTTGTCCTATAGTGCATAAGAGTGCAATTCTAGGTCTATAGTGGAGTGACCTATAGTTAATGAATGAAAATTGATTAATAAAAGAGTTTAATTAATTAATTTTGTATCATTGCAGCTTATAATCGTAGGTCCATAAGGTCTCCTTGCTAGCTCAGCTAAAAGGTTCAATTTATTTGAAAGAAAATTTGAAGTGTTCAAATTGATATTTAATATATTAGAGTTCATTCCCTTCATATGTAGCAACCTCCAACACGCAGGCTAAGGTGCAATACTGGCACACCCGTGCCGTCCGGTACTGTCCTTCGAAAATCCATTTTAAAGGAAGTCGCCCGAGACACTCGTCTTAACATGCTCGCCCACACTGTGACACACGTATGTGCCACAGGGTAGCTCACTTAGGCCACAGGGCCCAGGGGTGGTGGAGAGCTAACACCATGGTACCCCCTATAGTACATTTTGAGCCATTTTCATTCTTCCACGCGTAGACATGATTTTTGTGAATGGTCATACGATGTCGTGCATTGTCCGTCCGGTGTTCGATTGACACCAAACTTGGTGAGCATTCATATTCATATGGATGGAATTAACTCCCGAACCGCATGCCCAAATTCCTTCCAAAACCTCGACTTTTGAGGTTAAGGCCCGAGGCCCTACACGGCCCTTCAACAAGCCTATCTTTGTCCTTCATGTCTATTCTGATGTCTCTGTCTTGCTTATGTCTTAAATTGTCTTCAATGCCCACTTTGCGTGGTGGTGTGTTGGATGATGCATGGTCCTCCTCGATCTCATCATGGCACTCTTCTATATTGGCCCGCATATGGCCAGATGGGCATCTCTTGAGGGACGCCGTTTTGCTTGTCCTGGCGTGAGGGTCACAGCCTCTTTATAGTATGGTTGTGACACTGAGCACGCATTCTTCAATAAATTTTCGTTCATACCATATTTTTCTTTGCTAACTCCTTTAGGCCGCCATGATGTAGGTGACCAAAACGGAGATGCCAGTGTGATGTCTTATCTTCTACGTCAACTCTCAAACACTTTTCTCGTATGCTTCTTAAGTTCAATTTGTACATTCGATTTCTTCCTATCTCGACCCGAGCAACCAAATGCTCTTTCTTATCCTTCAGGTGTAGCAGGCGGTCCTTCAGGAATATCGAGTAACCTTTCTCTGTGAGTTGCCCCATACTCAATATGCTGGTCTTGAGGTCTAGTACGTAATAGACATCTTGGATTGACCCCATCACACCATTCTTTTACAAGAAGTGGATCGTACCTCGACCTTTTACTTCCACCTTTGACGCATCTCCAAATGATACATGACCATCTTCAATCTTTTGCATTTCTTTGAATAGGTGCTCGTAACCGCACATATGGTTGCTTGCCTCTGAGTTGAGGTACCACAGAATATCGTTGTTGATGTTCTCATCATCTTGAGCCATCAAGAGAAGACCTTCATCTGTTACGTCTTCCACGGCTAGGTTGGTTGTTCCTTCTACCCTTTTTTGGCTCGACATGCTTTTGCAACGTGTCCCATTCTACCACAATTGTAACATTTTTCGGTGTTAGAATCATTTGCATAATGACCATATTTTTTACATTTATAGCACTGAATGTTTGATCAGCCACCTCTTCCTCGACTGCGTCCTCTTCCAAACCAATTTGCTTGGCTCGACAGTCTCTTCTCCTATCATAACTATTGCCTTGACCACCTCAACCATTCCCGCAGCTTCCACGATCTCTACCTCGAAAATTATGTGAGTAGAGAACTTTTCAAAGCCCTTGTAATCTTCTCAAAGCCCGACTCGTCAATAGCCCAGAACAGCATGTATAATGCTGCCTTATCCTTTGAATGTGCTTCCTTTAGCGCCTTGTTTTGTGCTGCCGTATATCCCGTGCTATCCTTCGGTCCTTCGAAACCGTCTTCGACCACTTTCCATGCATCTTGCAAACCGAGAAGAGCTTTCATTTGGATGCTCCAACTCTCGTAGTTCGTCTTCGTCAATCGTGGTAGTGGCATTTGTCCCATCATGTTCGCCATCAACTCTGATACCAATTTGTAGAAAATAAATCTGCTCTAATACTAATTTGTAGAAATTAAAAGCTGCTTCGATATCAACTTGTAGAAAATAGACGCTTTCTCTGAAACTAACTCGTTTAGATAACTCTCATGAAACTTTGAAGGGGGTGTCGAGAGGGGAGAGACAAGGAGATAAAGAAATTCTCAAAAGCCTTTTTTGTGTTACACCTTCTGTTCTGTTCTTTTTTTTTTTTTTTTTCGCTCTCTGTAACTTTTTCTAGTTCTCAAGCTTATTTCCAACGGGAACAAGGTGCAAAACTCTCAAAAGTACGATGGAGGAGAATGAGTAGATGCAAATAGGTACTGGAGCCTGGTAGGAAGCCTTCGTTATCTTACATGCACAAGACCAGATCTTTCATTAAGTGTCGGCATTATAAGCCAGTTCATGGAGGAGCCAACTTATTCACATTGGAAGGCGTTGAAGCGAGTCCTATGGTACATCTAAGGAACGGTGTCACTTGGGTTATTCTACTCGAAAACAGAAGATTACAAATTAGTTGGTTACTCTGATAGTGATTGGTGCAGAGACATAGACGATCGAAAAAATACATCGGGTTATGTATTCTTCATGGGCAACACAACATTTACTTGGCTTTCAAAGAAACAACCGATCGTGACACTCTCGACGTGTGAAGCTGAGTATGTGGCAGCATCTTGGTGTGTGTGTGTCACGCAATACGGCTTAGAAATTTGTTGAGCAAGATGGAGCTAAAGCAAAAAGGTGCAGCTGTGATTCAAGTTGACAACAAATCAACAATTGAGTTGGCAAAGAACCTAGTGAACCATAAAAGAATCAAACACATTGACATTCGATTTCATTTTATCTGAGATCATATGAAGGAAGGAAGCGTGGAATTGCTACATGTGGCAAGTCAGGATCAAGTTGTGGAAATCTTTACAAAACCGTTACTGAAAGTATTTTTCGACAAATACAAGATGATTGACATGACATGACAAATGGTAAGAGCATTTAAGTTTATCGAGGAGTTTTGTTGAAATAAGCTTAAAATGCCAAATGCAGTTAATTTGTTAGGAAAGTTAATTTGAAAAAGTCAGGTGAATGAAAAGGCCCCGAGGCTTTTCTAGGGAATGATGGTAGGGGTTTATAGGCGTTTCTCTAACCGTATAAATACCTAATATTTTTCCTGTAAAGTCACATAGCAAAAAATAGAGAGCGGAGAAATACAAAGCAATAGAGAAGGTATTTGATAAAATCAGTGTTCTTTGTCTCCTTGTCTTTCTCCTCTCGACATCTCCTTCACAAGTACAGAAGTAATACTTTCACAAAGTGGTATCGGAGCGTTCTATCTTTAGTGTGTGTGAGATTACTTCATAGATTAGTGAGTCTTATTTTAACAGTTCTAAGCCTATAAGCGTGAAATTTTATTTTCTTAGAGACCTTACAAAAGAAGGCACTGTCAACTTAGTGTTTTTGTGATACTCAAGATCAACTTGTTGATTTGTTGACAAAGCCTCTCAAGTTGGAAGCATTTCAGAAACTGCCTAAAGAGCTTGGTGTATGTGGTATTTCAGACTCAAACTAATTCTTGTCAAAAAGTGAGTCCTATTCTTTTGGACTAATTAGTTCTATTATTTGGGACTTTAAGTTTTTGTCGGCGGATAGTTTTAGGTTCAACTAGTTTAGGGTATTTGTGGTTATATCATTTTGTAAAGGCTATATAATGTCATGCTTAGAATTAATAAAACACGTGAGATCCAATTGTTTATGTTCTCTGCTCTAACAATCTGCTGCTGAACTAATCAACAAAATGTAATACAAAGAGAAATTAATCCATCCAAAATCGTTTTAAAATACATTTATAGTTTCTTGATGATCGTCGGAACTCTAACTTCTTGTCCAATTCGACTCGATGTTATTCATGAAAAGTGTACAATATCTTTTTAAGGATAACATATAAAAATTTTAGTATCTAACTCTTATAAAATCTCTCCGAATCAAAGTAAAAATATCAAAACTCATACCTCTCCTTCTGGATAGATTTGAGTGATTTAAGTACCTAGGTTTGTTCTCCCAAGATAAACTTTTGTATCTAAATCACTGTTGCACAAGTTTCAATTTCCTATTTTCCTTCGAACCCTAACTTCTCCTCTTATTTTCTAAATAAAATCTTGTTGTTGTATCCAAACATAAAAATGTTGACTAATCTGACTAACGTTGAACTTCATATAATGAAATTGTTGAATAATTGAAAAATGAGGAAAGCGAGGGGCGTAAAACAAAAAAAAATATGCTGATTTGGCCTGTTCTCCTCAGTCGGAATAGGTAGGCAAATTCCTTCCCTTAGACCATACTTGAGAGTTTCCTACTTCATACGTCTCAACCGTCAATTCTTTTGTTATCACATATTTTAATGGTTTCAATTTCAACTAATTTGCAGCTGATAGTCAACATTTTTTTTTTTCCTTTCTTCCCCCTTACACTATCCAGTTTATAGTAACTCACATACTACTCATTAGAAAAGGCCAGCCAAAATAACAATTTTGTCACTAAGGTTGACTTTGATTCTTTCTCATTTTTCACTATTTTTCCTACGATCCTTCTCTTCTCCATTAGCTTCCAATTATTCTTTAAGGCCCTCAATAAAATTCAAGAAATTTAAACTTAAAAGAAAAATTGAGTAATTAATTCTCGCTAAGACTCAGTGTTCTAGACATCTACTCCTATCGAGGCCAATCTAAGTAATATCAATAGTACACAGTGATAGATCTAACCATCTAGGTAGCAAATCATACACGTCATCCCACCAATAGAGGTGAGGCATCTAACAAATCAAGGTGATGATAGGTCATTATGGGGTCCTAGAAAGAAATAGAGGTGGTCTTCGCTTGACTACACGCAAAGTAAGCTCAGCTCAGTTCTTTTGTACTTAGTTACATTTTCTTCAAGAACTTAACAATTTTTTTTCTCAGTCGTGTTTTAGGTCTCATCATGTCACGACTTTGACATTTAGACTTCGAATCTTAGAATGTGACTAAAAATACAAAAACAAAAACAAAATAAAATGGGGAAAAGAATTAAATGAAGTTAAAACAAAGAACATTACAAATAAAAAAAAATTGAAATCTAATTACAAAATGGTGGTGTTCTAATTTATTACAAATGGGAAATGAGTTTGAGATATAATTAAAAAGCAAAATATAAGAGATTCAAATACAAGATGGACCGATGCATTGAAATGAAACACTTGAAAAAAGAATGGCAAAGAGATGAGTATAAACATCACAAGCAAGAGGAGGAATACGTGTACTTTTTCCTTTGGATCCCATAATTCTTCTGGGTGCCTTAACTTATTTGGGGTATGACAATTCTAGACATAGGTTTTCCTAGGTTCATGACATTTACCGACCAATTAACCTAATAGGACTATCAAGGGAGTGCTTTAGGTTTAGGAATAGAGTATGTGTGGAAAAGAAAGTGGAAACCTAATGGGATCCCCTCTCCTTAAACTCATATGAGAATGACATACCACATATCTTTGTAAGTATGGTTTAGGTAATAGACTAATTATCCCAAATTCTCAATGTTTTAAAATTTAAAACATTTATTGTATTTTTATCCGTTCCAAATCACACTATATTGCAGTTCATGCTTCAAGGAGTTTAAAGTTTTGGTCATGATAGTGAAGTAATGAGAAATGGTGAGGAGGACATGCTGGCTGCCATTAATCGTTGTCAATGCTGATTGTGATCAAGGAAGAAGACCGTGAACATACCAGGAAACTTGCATGTATTTGCGTTTTCATCCTTGGGCTGTGTTGGGTCGAAACGCACACGGCTCATGTTCATTCGTGGGCTGGTTCAGAGACACCCGACTCGATTTCAACCCACGTCTTACTTACCCCCCGATTCCAATGACGCGCCGACACCTTCACCTACTCCGATACCTTTCTGTCACCGACGACCCTAATTCTTGTTCTTGACTTGGGGTTCTTATCATGATCTATCCTGAGGACCTTGGTCCTTGGATTGTGAAACGTTTGTTATCCTCTAAGGGCCTTAGTACTTGGTGGTTGATTCTTGGTTCTTGGTTCTTATCCTTAGAACTTGGATCTTATCCTTAGAACTTGGATCTTGATCTATGTTCTAGTCCTGGATCATTGTCTTGTTCTTGATACTTTCTAGGTTCTTGTTATGTTCCTTATTCATTCTCCAAGACACTCCCCCTAGAATTTGCGGTACTAGTCATGAACCTGACAACTTGTGTCCAAGTGACACAGTCTTAACCTACGTCCAAGGTTTCATGCATTCCAAGAGACGTAGTCTGAACCCGCATCTTAGGGCTTGTCCTTTTGTATGGTCTGAAAATCTATGCCCAAGGCTTCATGCGTTCCAAGCGGCATAGTCTGAAAACCTACCTCCAAGCTTCTTACTTTTATTAAAGATCTCATTTTCTATTGTTAGTGTTTTAGGAAATACTTTGATCGAGTTATTTTAAGTTACAATCAATACTTTCTTGACTTCTGACATTCCAAAATTCACTTCATTTTTCATGGTCAATCCTTTTTAATTCTTATTCTTAAAAATCCAAATATGGTTTACATTGGTGAAACTTGACAAAACAAAAAATATAGAAGTTTTGGAGAACCGACTTATTGTGACGATCTCTTCTTAAGACAATACTTACTTCACCAATCACACCTGTTGAAGAGAAATGAAGAAGTTCTACTTACTTGAATAATTTGTTAAGCAACATTTTTTTTTACTGTAAATGAGTAAGAGTGAGGGTTGGTTATGATAGATTGATCAAAGGATACAATAAGGTTACGTATAGAAAACGTTATGATTACGATAGCCTTATAAAACAATACAATAAAGTTATGTATAGAAAACACTATATAGTTAAGATATGTTTAATATAACGATACGGTTAGATTGTGTATAGAAAACAATATGGTTACGATAAATTGATAAAATGATAGGGTTAGGTTATGTATAGGAAACGATATGGTTCCGAGAGATTGATAAAACAATATGATTAGCTTATGGATAGAAAAGGATAGGATTAGGATAGCTTGATACAAATATAAAAAATCTCTTATAATTGAATCCCAACTTTACAATGGCAAAGTGTCTTCAAGTCAAGTTTGTAAGCAGTAATATTCCCATTGCAAACAATTCTTACGGGTCGCCTTCCTTGTCAAAAGTTGACCAAAAATAAGAACGCAGTTTCAAAGAGATATTCTTTTCGAAAACTATGTGTTTTTGGTTGACAAGAAACAAACCTTTGTAAATCGCAAGGATAGAGATACAACCAAAGGAGAAAAAAGAAGCCGACAAGAGATGCCCCTGTTATAAATAATTAAAATAACAACTTACACAGCAGAGTCCCCTCCATGTTGCATTACTATGTTATAAGTTTCATGTTTAAACCACTCGATAAAAAAAGCAAAATTATTGAAAAGAAAGATGAAATAACTGAACAAGCAGAAAGTAGAAGAAACTAAAGACAAAGTCATCAATACGAGAACATGCACCATTGATTTTGTCCAAGAAAACGTGAGAAAAGGATCGAAAAAAAAGCATTTTATCGATAGTCTCTCGATCTTGGATCTTGATCCAAATCCTTAGTTTTTTTTTTTTTTTTACTTTTCTTGTTGGTGTTGTAAACACACAAACTAAAGCTCTGAACTCAATTACTTGTTATACAAATCACTATAGCTCTTAAGTCAATTACTTGTTATACAAATCAACTTTGTTGGCTTTTATAGCCTTATAAAATTAGCCAATTCTCGTGATAGAAAAAAACCACCCACTTATTAACTTAGTGGTTCTAACATTCTAGTGAACTTGAGAACTAGAATGGATTGGTTAAGGAAAAATCATTCTAGCATAAACTGTTACAAGAAAGAAGTGGTGTTTACGCCACCGTCCAACACTAGATTCAAGTTCAAGGGTAAGAGTATGAGAATTAAGCCTAAATTGATGTCAATGATGAAAGTGAAAAAGTTGATTCATCATGAAGCGTGGACTATACTAGCCAGTGTCGTGGATGCCAAAAAAGAAGAAACTTCCCTAACCACAGTGCAAGTTGCAAATGAAATCCCAAACGTATTCCTAGAGGATTCACTAAGAATTCCACCGTCTCCAGGTGTGGACTTCGAAATAGAGTTGGAACCAGGTATCGGTCCTATCTATAAGGCCCCGTATCGTATAGCGCCAGCTGAACTGAAAGAACTCAAGACACAACTACAAGAGCTATTGGATAAAGGATTTATCAAGCCTAACGTATCTCCATTGGGTGCGATGGTGCTATTTGTTAAGAAAAAGGATGGGCCGATATGCTTATGCATGGATTATAGGGAGCTGAACAAGAGAACGGTGAAGAAGAAGTATCCTCCTTCCACGCATTGAGGACTTATTTGATTTGGTCAGGGAAGCAACGATGTTCTAAAAAATTGACCTTCAGTTAGGTTACCACCAGATAAAGATAAAAAAGGAAGACGTGTTGAAGACAACATTCAGAATAAGGTATGATCATTATGAGTTTGTAGTTATGTCTTTTGGATTCACTAATGCCTTTACAGTGTTAATGGAGCAAATGAATCGAGTGTTCAAGGAATGTCATAATACTTTTGTCATAATGTTCATAGAAGATATCCCAGTATCCTCGAAAACAGATCAAGAGCACCAGTTGCACTTTAGAAAGGTCCTAACAACTTTGAGGGAGAATAAGTTGTACGTAAAATTCATCAAATATAAATTTTAGTTATGTGAGGTCTCATTCTTGGGGCATGTTGTATCTGAGAATGGTGTGTTAGTAGATCCTGCTAAGGTGGAAGCAGCCACTAAATGGGCTCGCCCAACCATTGCTGTTATTGAGGTACGTAGTTTTTGAAGTCTAGTAGGTTACTACCGACGCTCTGTACAAAATTTTGCCAAAATAGTCTCACTGCCTATGAAACTGACTAAGAAGGGTATGTCATTTTATTTGTATGGACGGAAGATTGCGAGGCAAATTTTCAAGATCTGAAGGATAAGCTGGTGATGCATCAGTACTCACGATGCCCAACGATACAGAAAACTACGTGATTTACAGTGATGCTTCCAAGAAGGGCTTAGGATGTGTGCTAATGCAACGCGGGAAGGTTATTGCATATGCATCCTGACAACTGAAGGACTATGAAAAGAATTACTCCACGCATGAATCGGAGCTAGCAGTGGTAGTTTTGCGTTAAAGATATGGTAACACTACCTATATGGAGAGAAAACTCAAATCTACACTGACCAGAAAAGCCTAAAGTATTTCTTCACTCATGAGTTGAATATGAGATAACAGAGGTGGTTGGAACTAGTCAAAGATTATGACATCGACATACAGTACGACTTCAGGGAGGTCAATGTTGTTGAAGATATCCTAAGTTGAAAGGACTCATTCATCAACGTTAATCACGAGAGAGCCTCGAGTATAGACAGATTTTGAATAAGCTGGAATAACGGTAGCAATGGAAGGAATTAAAGCCTAGGCTAGCTCAATTAAAAATCCAACCCACACACCAAGAGAGAATCATTGATGTTCAAGTAGGAGTGTTGCACCAAGTAGAAAAGATACTTAATGAGTTGGCGACAGATCTAGTTGATAGATACTATAAGTCATTCAGTGGCGGATTGTTGTACCCAGGTCGTTTCTGTGTACCGGTAGTAGAAGAGCTAAGAAATGAGATATTAAGCGAGATGCATAACTCCTCGTTCGCCATGCACCCTAGTAGTACCAAGATGTATCAAGACTTAAAGCCACACTTTTGGTGGCGTGGTATGAAGAAGGATATAGCAAAATTTATAAGTAAATGCATGGTATACCAGCAAGTCAAGGCACCTAAACAGAGATCGGCAGAATTATTGTAACCATTCATTGTGTCATAGTGGAAATGGGAGAATATAGTCATGAAATTTATAGTAGGGCTACCAAGAACGTTGAAGGGTTGCACGATCATATGGGTGATTGTGGATAGATTAACAAAGTCAGTGCATTTCCTTGATGGTAAAGCCACCTACACAATTGGGCACAACTGTATATGAAGAAAATTGTTAAACTTTATGGAGTTCTTGTGTCAACTGTATCAGACTGAGACCCACATTTTATGTCGTCATTTTGGCACATACTCTAGAAAGCGTTAGGTACTCGCCTAGATTTTAGTACCAAATTCTAGAGGATATGCTACGTGCCCGTGCATTAGACTTTTTGGGTAGTTGCGATTCAAAATTGCACCTCATAGAATTTGCCTATAATACAGCTTCTAGGCAACGATTGGTGTGGTACCGTATGAGATGTTGTATGGAAAACGATGCACGACCCCACTATGCTGGAATGAGATAGGGGAATGTGAATTGGGCGTGGAGTGTGAAGGGTATGACCTTGAATGATCCTAGTATATACTATTGGTGCATTGTTCATTAATAACCTTCGGTTTACTTGAAACTCATGTCATACCCTATGTGGAATACATGTATAGCCTAAGGTGGAATACATGTATAGCCTAAGGTAACCTTAAGCATTCCTAAAGGTCTTAACCGTGGTAATCATATGCTTAAAATTCTCAGTATTGGTCATAGGGGCAAAATAGTAACTTTACTACTTAACCCATGGCTTAAGCCCTTAGTGGGTTCCAACCGTCATGAAGGGCATGAAAGTTAAGTAGTACCTTAATAGTCATGATTTAAGGTCGTGCATAAAGTTTCAAATCGTTCAGAGGTTATTAAAGTCGTGAACAGTATGGAGGTTATTAAAGTCGTGAACAATATGTGCCATAGTGTAGGAGGATTAGGGTCATTTTACACAATTTTTTGGTTTTACTACTTAGCCATATTCAATTACCACCCAATATCATATATGACTTTAACATACCACCATTATGTTCTACTTCAAAATTTTATAGACAGCAGAATTTATTTAGTGGGTTATTTTAATGTTACTTGACTCTAGAGAAAAATGTTCGGTTTGGGCCATTAACACACAATTCTTAGTGTTTTTTTTTTCTACCCTTCCTTAGTTCATAGTTAACTCAAGGCTCATGTTAAAATTCAAGTAATTCCTATAAGCATTTCTTAAGGGAAGTCCAAGCTTACCTCTTGATATTAAAATCAGGCAAGAAAATGATATAATCTTGTAAATATTGTAATTATTGTTGTATGATCAATGATGTAAATTCCCATTATACAATGTGAGAGATGAAGATGCAGAGGAGAAACGACGAGGGAGACGAAGATGAAGAAGAAACGACGAAGAACCAAAGGAAACCGGCAGAAAACGAATGTTAGACGACGATGCAGAGGAGAGAGAATCTCATCATTAAAATTGAGAGAAATTGGGCGAAGAAGATAACATCCGACGAATCTGGATCTGGGTCGAACACCACCCGCAGCCCAACTTGCAGCAAACCGAGACCGACCCATTTACCTTCGACCCAAAACATTCGAAGCCCACTCCGTCAATACACCTGCAACCCATGACTACCAAGTCCCTAAGGCCCAACAATCGAGTACCGAGGCCTAGTATACACGACCAGCCCAAACATCTATAGCATGTGACCATCGCCGCGACCTGCACCTCGACCCAAAAATGACCTGCACACGCGTCGACTCCCCATTGGTGCCACATGTCACCATCTGCAGCGAGCAGTCCTTTGACTCTGTCGGCTTAGACGGCTCAGCTAAGTGGCCCTACCCTTGTGGGTTATAAATGGTGTGTTGTATGATGCACGTGCCTGTGGTTTCACACGTGTCATGGGTTGTATATGTAGACTGTTATGAAATAATATGTGAATACTATATGATGTGATTGATAGGCTCTATTTGATGAACTGATATGCTTTATGCTATGTTGTGTTGTAATATGTTATGTTGAAGACATGCTCGAAATTATTATTATAACTGTTATGATACATGATATGATACATGAATGTTATGGATTGATACATTTAAAAACATGGAAAACGCTATGATATGAATGATATGTGACATGAATGATATGTTATGGTTGACATTAGCATGAAATTCAACTCCGACCTACGCATGAGAATTATGATAAATGTTATGAAAATATGGTATGAAAACGATATGATATGACGAGATGCTAGTAGGGTTGTACTAATGATAATTAAAATGGAAAATTGTTGGGACCTCATGCATCGAGGAATACCCCTATTCCTTCACGATAGTCGGACGCGTACCCTACTAGGCAAGAGAACGTTCATTATGTTTGTCATAATGTTGTCGTGACAGTCGCTAATCCAAACGGGTGTCTGGCATCAACAACTACCATAGAAGGCTCACTCGACCAGAAAGTGGCCTAGTACGTGTGCGAAGTGACTGGTGGGTCCATACTCACACGTGTGGACCGTGTGTAGGGAAACTAATTACACATCCAAGTTGCCCGTTAGGATAGCTGTCATAGAAAAATAAACTGTTATGATGGTCTCATATATGAAACTGTATGTGTTTGCATTTAACCCCGATGAGGCGTCGCTTATTGAGTATTTCTTAAAATATTCAAGCCACATGTTACTCTATTCTTTAGGAAACGACAAAGCGCTCCTTTATATATGATAATCACAGCTACGAGACTGTGGCACATGCTTAGGATAGTTTCGTATTTAAGTTTTAGTAGACTATAGTGTAGTATAGGTTAGTTGCATTTTTATTTAGTAGCATATATGTTAATATAGTGCATTTCATTTTGTATTGTTTTTCGTTTTATTTCAATTTGTGAGTGTATTCAAAAGCATTAAATTAATCGTGCAAGACTAAGGTTAATTTTATTTTAAATTTCACATTTCGTACATGAGTAATTAGTCACCAAAGTCGTTTAGGGAGGTGATCCAAGTCATCGTACAAGGTGGGTCTTTGTTTCATTGTCGGATTTCATATGAAAAACTAGATCAATATTTTAAGCCATTGCAAATGGTCCTAAAGACTAGTCTCTTACACATGGGTAAAGTGCTTAATGTCTCTTTATACCGATTAGAGTCAAGCAAGATGATCCTGCTCATATGTTGCATGTGTTTGCATTTCTAACCTCAAGAGTGAGTGACTTACCAAGTATTTCATAAAATACTCAAGCCAAGTACTACCTACATTTTTCAGGTAAAGGTAAGGCGCCAATGTACGATTGACGGTGGAGCTGAGAACACCATGGAAGTTGAAGAGGGGACATTTTTAGTAGTTTACGTTATTTGGTTGATTCAAGTTAACGCATTGAACATTGTTTTAATTAGATTCGTTTTGAATTCAGTTACGGAAGGTTTTGTTTTCAGAGATAGGTTTGTTTTAGATTTTCGGACCTTTATGAAAGACTTTGTTGTGTTTTCCAAGATTATTTATGATGAGCTTCTGCGTAATGATTTATGTATGCATGGGTGACGTCACTAATTAGGTTAAGAAAATTAGAGACGTTACATATCGTGTCGAAAGAGAATATTTTTGTGGACTCGGTCAAAATTGAGGCAGTTATGAAGGTTCGGACCAACCATCATTACTGAGATCAAGAGCTTTCTAGGATTGACAGGCTACTACATAAGGATTGACAGGCTACTATAAGGTACATAAGGTTCATAAAGGACTATTCCAAAATACCAGCAACGGTTGCCCAGCTCAATAAAGAAAGGGTAAGACTTTCACTTTGGCATCAACATGTGAGAAAAGCTTCATAAAGTTTAAGGACAAGTTAGTAACAACTCTAGTTCTCACACAATTAGATAACTCAGAGAACTTTGTCATCTATAACGATGCTTCAAGAAGAGGCCTAGGGTGTTATAAGGACTGGGCTGACTCAATGACTCCAAAAAGGTGCGTAAACTTTTTGCGAAGTAAAATAAACCAAATTTAAAACATAACATACATTATATTAAATAAATTTTATTCAAAGTATTTAAAACACAACGCAATAGTTAAATTACAAAATAAGGAACAACACAAGACATTTTAAAACAAAAGGGTTGAGGACGACTGGTGAGGTTTGTCTATGACACCTACTCCAAAGATCGCTCCCGACATCGACTAGCTTCTTATTACCTGAAAAAAAAATGGAGAATAAGGAATGAGTACAAAGACTCGATAAACATCTTATTCGTGTCCTTGATATGCTAGGGTACCACACTCTTTCTTTTCTTGTTCTTGTTTTTGTCGTAAGTACTTAGGCCCTCTAATTCTTGTTCTTGACTAGTGGGTTCTTATCATGTTCTATCCCGAGGACCTTGGTCCTTGGATTCTGAAACTCTGATTATTCTCTAAGGGCCTTAGTATTATGGTTCTTGGTTCTTGGTTCTTGTCCTTATAACTAGGATCTTGATCCATGTTCTGGTCCTTGATCTTTCTCTTATTCTTGGTTCTTTCTAGGTTCTTGTTCTGTTTCTTCATTCGTTCTCTAAGAAATTCCCCTTAGGATTTACGGTACTAGACATAAACCTGTCAACTTGTGTTCGAGGTTTGCGTTTCAAGCGACATAGTCTTAATACCTACGCCCATGCCTTCATGGGTTCCAAGAAATGTAGTCTAAGTCATGAACATGATGTATCGTGGGAGGTCTTAGGAGGTTCTTGATTCTTGGCTAAGGTAACTTACTCTTTTCTTGTTCCATTGTGGCCCTAGATTCTTCCCCATGATAGACCATAAAGGTCATGTGATCGATGCATGCATGAACAGGGCATAGACCATAAAGGTCACGTGATTGATGCATGCATGAACGCCGCATAGACCATAAAGGTCACGTGATCGGTGCATACATGGACATGGCATCCTGCAAATCATTAGGCCCATAACATGGTGTAGGGCATCTCATCTAGGCGAGGGAAACATGAGGCCAAACATGACATCCTGCAAAGGAAACATGGTGTAGGACATCCCACCTAGAAGAGGAAATATGGCCTCTGGAAGCACTCGTTGTGGGCGTTGTGGGAGGTCATGAGTCACAATTGGACATGCTTAGAGTATTACCTAATATTCTTGAGCTTCTGAGTTTGAGGACCTTGGTCCTTTATCCTTGAGTGTATCTAGTATTCTTCTTACTTTGGTAGTTGTAGAGCTTGAATGGTATTGTTCTTTAATCATATGAACCAACCATAATAACTAGCATTAGCTATTCTAGAAAGTCATAGATTCATAATGGATTCCTTAAACTGTTCTAGAAGGCTCTTGAATCTTGAGGTGCTTCCTTTAGGCGTTTTCTTAAGTTCTATCTTGGTTTAGGTTCCAAACTTGCTTCAATCAACTTTAAATCTTGAACTTATCCTCATGTCATTTAGAATAGGTCATATAGAAAATAGTTTGAAATTTGGAGCATGTCTAGACCTTGAGCTAGGATATGTCTTCTTGTTTCGTTTTCAGGAACTAAACCCCAAAGGTTGTCATATCATGTATAGTATTTTAGTCCTAAAAACTCTCCAAAATTAACCTTTAATTTTCTCCCCATGAGTATATGAGTGGTGTCATCATAATTGTGGCATTCTGTTGGCAAATTGTGATTGGAGCCAAGTTAATATCAACCACAAAACTAGAGCAAATTTAATATCAATTAAGGATTTTCGGCTACTACGAAAGTATCTCCTAATTCACGCCTAGAGCAAAGTTAAATAGGGCACAACCAAAGATCACATTATGGAATGTAATTGGTATTTACCACTTGTTGCACTCTTATCTCCTTTCTCTCCAACAAAGATATACTCCTATCAATCTACCCAAACTTATAGGCCTACTATTAGGGGGTACATGGGTCGGTTAGGTTAGGTTGGATTAGGTTTGGTTAGATTGATTGAGGGAAGTTTTTGGACCAACTTAAAAAATTTTACAACTCAACCCTTTATGTTCGAGTTGAGTTGTCGAGTTGTTAAAAAAAATTATCCACCATTTATAATTATTTGATACAATATTAGTGTAACACCTAAAAATTCAAATTGTAACGGAGGTAGTTTATGCTGGGTTATAAGAGGTTGAAAAACAAGAAATAAGAAAAATTGGAAAAAGAAAATGAGAAAAATGGAATTTTTCAATTTTTATCAAACTTCGAGGATTTTAGCATTTTACCTAGTAAGATTATAAGGTAGAAGGGAAAAATGGTCCAGAAGGGATCAAGAATTTTTGGGAAAATTCTGGATATTTAAAAAAAAATAATGTTAAAAGTAAATTTTTTAAAAATTCAAATTACCAAAATGCTCCTAGATGAATGGATAATTATAGGAATGCCAAATTAAACAGAATCAAAGTGTCTACCATAACCATATGCACTTGACTTTTTTGTTCTTATCAATGATTGAAGATAAGAATTGAAGATAAGAAAAATGACGAGGATTCCAATTTCCGTCACACTTCCAAACTCAAATTTCAATCGTTAGATTTCTTCTAAAATTGGATATGATCTATAACACTAAAAGCTCATTACATCCAACGGCTAGAATTCAAAATCAAGGTTCGTAAGGCCCTAGTCGGAGTCGAGAGAATTTTTGCTATTGATTCAAAAAACGCAAGAATGGAATTGTGGCTATTCTGGACGTTCAATGGCGATGGATCATCTATCTATATATTATGAAGTGGGGGCAACTCATAGGAACAAGAAACGAGCTCAATCGAGAGTTATGAGCGTTTAAATTTTAGATATAGGGTTCTCAGAATTACTCCAAGTTTAGAAGATACCGTCCATCTTTCTTTCTCAAACTTGTTCCTACACATTTCAAAGAGAATTACCCAGAGGTTTCGTGTAGGAAGGAAGATTCAAAAACCCCTATCCTATTCCCCAACTCTGTCCGCCTAAAGGAACTCAAAGGAATGCTCAAAATCCAATCCAAGGCTATAGCCACATTCGTCGGACAAATCCTATCCCAATTGATTTCTATACACTTAAGGATCATTTTCGAAGAAGGCCGCGAAGGGAGACGACCTAAGAAACGAGCGTACTATAAGAAATTCGATATCGGATAAGATTTGGGGAAGAAATTCAAATACTTGTTTACGGCCCGAACTAAATAGAGTATGTTTGATGAAGGAGTCGAGACCTAATACAACCTAGTTCAAGCTATCCAATAGAAGAGAAAAACGTGTTTTGGGTTGAGTTGCAAAGGGAAGGATTGACTTTTTTTGTTCTTATCAATGATGATAGATAAGAAAAATGACAAGGATTCACATTTCCATCACCCTTCCAAACTCAAATTTCAATGGTTAGATTTCTTCTAAAATTGGATATGATCTACAACATTAACAGCTCATCACATCCAACCGCTAAAATTCAAAATCAAGGTTCGTAAGGTCCTAGTCGGAGTAGAGAATTTTTGCTATTGATCCAAAAAAATGCAAGAATAGAATTGTGGCTATTCTGGACGTTTCAATGGTGATGGATCATCTATCTATATATTATGAAGTGGGGGCAACTCATAGGAACAAGAAATGAGCTCAATCGAGAGTTATGAGCATTTAGATTTTGGGTATAGAGTTCTCAAAATTACTCCAAGTTTAGAAGCTATAGTCTATCTTTCTTTCTCAAACTTGTTCCTACATGTTCCAAAGAGAATTACCAGAGGTTTGGTGAAGGAAGGAAGATTCAAAACACCCCTATCCTATTCCCTAACTCTGTCCGCCATTAAAGGAACTCAAAAGAATGCTCAAAATCCAATCCAAGGCTATAGCCACATTCGTCGGAAAAATCCTATCCAATTGATTTCTATACACTTAAGGATCATTTTCAAAGAAGGCCGCGAAGGGAGACGACCTTAGAAATGAGCATACTCGAAGAAATTCGATATCGGACAAGATTTGGGGAAGAAATTCAAATTCTTGTTTACGGCTCTTAATACCCAAAATTGATGATTCCAATAGTTTGAGGGGACTAAATAGAGTATGTTTGATGAAGGAGTCGAGGCCTAATACAACCTAGTTCAAGCTATACAATAGAAGAGAAAAACGTGTTTTGGGTTGAGTTGCCAAGGGAAGGAACTCAAAATTGGCCATAACCATGCCTAGACATCTTGTAAGAATTATCCCTTTAGTTTAAGGGAAGTATAAGGAAGATCTTTGGTGAAGGAGGCGTGGGTTGATAGCGCTTGCATCGTCGTAACCAATAACAAAATCTCTTGGGTTTACTCCGGTGACAAAATAAGTTTTTCCCCGACTTTGGATGCTTGTAACTTACATTGTGCTTCATGAGCAGGTGAGATATCTATCCCAAACTCTTCCTTGACAATTTATCTTTAAGCTTCATTTAGAAATCGAGGGGAGAAATGCTCTGGAATGGGCTGGCGGACTCTGTTTTCAAACGGAGGAGCACTACCACGTAGTGTCTCCTTCCCCTGCAGGAGGAAGAAGACGATAACGTGGCCGTCGACTAAACTGGCCACATCAACCCTAAAACTAACCTTCTTTGGTTTTTCATCAAATTAAAACCCTTTCTGGCTGGTTCTCACAAAATTCTCAATGGTTTCAAAAACTAGGCTCAACTAGGAAGTTACTATAGAAAATTTGGAGGAAAACGAGTGCTGGAAGCTCAAGAAGCAGGATCCCAAACATCGGAAAAGAGGTAAGTAACTACCTTAGAATTTTCTGAACAAATACTCGTAGGAATCGCTTGGATTCCTATATAAGCCTTAAAACCAAGAATGAATAAAGGTTATATGAAAGAAAAATCTAAAAAACCGTGAGTTAAGACCCCAAACCAATCAAATTGCTCGAGATTCAGGAAGATCTTTGGTGAAGGAGGCATGGCCTGATAGCGCTTGCATCGTCGTAACTAATAACAAAATCTCTTGGGTTTACTCCGGTGACAAAATAAGTTTTTTCCCGACTTTGGACGCTTGTAACTTACATTGTAGTTCACGAATAGGTGAGATATCTATCCCAAACTCTTCCTTGACAATTTATCTTTAAGCTTCATGAAGAAATCGAGGGGAGAAACGCTTTAGAATGGGCTGGCGGACTCCGTTTTCAAACACAGAGCACTACCACGCACCGTCTCCTTCCCCTGCGGGAGGAAGAAGACAATAACGTGGTTGTCAACGAAATTGGCCACATCAACCCTAAAACCGAACTTCTTTGGGTTTTCATCAAATTAAAACTCTTTCTAGCTGGTTCTCACACAATTCTCGATTGTTTCAAAAACTAGGCTCAATTAGGAAGCTACTATAGAAAATTTGGAGGAAAACGAGTGCTGGAAGCTCAAGAAACAGGATCCTGAACATCGGACAAGAGGTAAGTAACCACTTTAAAATTTTCTTAACAAATACTTGTAGGAATCGCTTGGATTCCTATATGAGCCTTAAACCAAGTATGAATTAAGGTTATATGAAAGAAAAATCTGAAGAACCGTGAGTTAAGACCTCGAACCAATCAAATTGCTCAAGATTTAGGTAACGTTAAAATAACCTGCTAAATGAATTCCACTACTTATAAAATTTTACGGTGTATATTATAGGATGTTGAGGTTATGTATGAAATTTGGTGGTCCTTGGATAAAGTTAAGTAGGAAAACTGTGAAAAATGATCATAATGCCCCCAAGGAAGACTATCTACTGACAAGCCCTAAATGACCTCCAAATATTATCAAACATTGTATGAATCGAGATTGTTTGGGAGTCATTCAGAAACATTAAGTAGCGAAACCAAGATGGAGAAAAACGTTCATCACGATCCATACAACTTTACCTCCAAGGATGTCCAACAAGGTATCTATGAAATAAGAGATTCCCCACATGTATCCTTAGTAGCTAATAAGATTCTACGTGCACAAAATCTTGTTGGGCTATTCCTAAGAAGAACTTTTAAGTTCCAAGCTTGACCCAAGACATTAGGCATAAAACCTAGAATCACCAAGAATTCAAGAAAACACCTAGGTTAATGCAAATAACATGCTTAACAAGTTGCTAGGATTCATGCC
>NW_019268695.1:58697-61938 GCF_002738365.1 Cucurbita moschata
CTATTATCAAATGTAACGTAGGATGGAATTTGGTAACATTGACTATGTTATAGTTGACTGCATTATTGTTGACTTAGTTCTAAAAATCTAAAATATGATATGATAAGGCTAGGTATGAAATTTGGTGACCATTAGATTACCATGGAGGGGCTCAACCAAGGGTAGGTGTATAATGCCTAAAATGCCCTTGTAATTATGTACTGCTCGCTTATGGCCAAAGTGGCCTCTAAATGGCATGAAATTTGATGAGGAGCCTTATATCATGGTTCAAAAGGATTATACAAAGTTACAAGGTCATCGAAATATGTTGAGAATTTAAATCAAAATTTGGGGTAGTAAATGTCCAAAATACCCCTATGAGAATTCTAAGATTTTTTCAAGACTTTAAAAGACTAAAAATAATGCGTAAATCTATATGGCACTCATTTACATTATTAAGGGTATGTATGAAAGATCTTAGAAAATTAGTACACCTTTCGAGTAATCAAGAGGAAAAATACTTAACTACCCCTCAAGACACTTTATAAGAAATCAAGGTTTTTATGAATATCAAGTGACAAGTTGCTTATGAAATATTTATGCATGCAAAGAAATGTTTGACTCATATGAATTAAGGCAACCTTGTTAATAATTTTTCTTTAGTTGTGCTTCAAGACTTAACAAAGAACTCTTAGAATGAGAACTCGAATTATTTCGAGATTAAAGCACTTTCAAATCCGAAAGTTTTTTTTAGAGGAATATGATGTAACAAGGTAAAAATAATATTGACAATTATTTAAGTATGTACGGCCAAACACATCGTGATTTCTAACAATAAGAATAACAGAGAATAGGCTATGGAAAAGGATCAAAATTTGAAACATCACGAGAACAACTGCATCAAATTCTTTTCCATTTTCTTACCATATCATAACTTTTTCTTTTCAAATAACTTTCTTAGATCCCTTAAACTATCCTCAGGTCTTTTAGCTTTTTCCTTTAGATCCCTTAATTCTTGTGGGCGCCTTAACTTATTTGGGGTATGACATTCATAGACATAGGTTTTCCTAGATTCATGACATTTACCGACCAATTGACGTAACAGGACTATCAAGGGAGTTCTTTAGGTGTAGGAATAGAGTTATGTGTGGAAAAGGAAGTGGACAACTTGATAGAATCCCCTCTCCTTAAACTCATCCGAGGATGACATACCACATAACTACGTAAGAATGGTTTATGTAATAGATTAATTATCCCAAATAATCCATGTTTTAAAAAGTAAAAACATTTATTGTATTTTTATCCGTTCCAAATCACATTTTATTGCAGTTCATGCTTCAAGGAGCTTAAAATTTTGGTCATGATAGTGAAGTAATGAGAAACGGTGTGGAGGACATGCTGGCTGCCCATTAATTATTGTCAATGCTGACTGTGATCAACGAAGAAGACCGTGAACATATGAGGAGACTTGCATGTGTTTGCATTTTCTAATATTGATGTGGTGAAATGTAGGTGGTTAGAAATAAATAAATTTATATGGTAAAAAATTAATCTTTAAATCGGTTTAAAAATAATTTACATATTTTCCTTTCAAAGTTTGATACAGATTGTGTCAGTAATAGGGTTTGTCAGAAAGTTTATCCTCAAAATTTTACAATAAAAACCCACCATCTTCTTTTGCAGCTGCATCACACATTTCAACAACTTTTTTACAACACAATCAAGAGAAATGACAAAAGTAGGAGCAATTTTCACCCGCTTCTTCATTACCTTCCTCGTTTTATATTCAGGTCTAACTTTTCTTATTAAATAATTTTTTAGTGTTATTTTTTTCTTATTGAAAATTAACGAGTAGAGTTACAGGGAGTTTGAATGCATAGACTCAATTGTGTTGTAACAACCATCCTAGTTTGGGAGCTTGCAAGCCTGGAGTAGACGATCAAGCCGATGGCAAATGTTTGACTCACTGCATTTCTGGATGTCAGAAAGGAGGATTTTGTAAGCATGTTGGGAGTCATCATGTATGTCATTGCTATTGTTGATTTCATATATTTTCTTTCATTTCGGCCTTTGTTTTCATGTGATGCAGTGGAATGCATTGCACTTTTACAAATTATACTTTGAATAAATAATGTCTGAACTTTCAAGCTTTCTAAGTTCTCACTTTTGTTTTGGGTTACACATAGAAGAAAGTTGAAAGTTTGAGATATTGTTATGTTGAATTTTTTCAAGGAGAAGTACAAACCAATCATTAATCTTCGATTAATGTGAATACCTCTCTAGCTATAACACTGTAACCTTAACTTGTTTCATTCATGCATGCAGTTAGGGAGATATTCCATTCGATAACCTAAACCATAATTATATTTTAATCATTCATGCATACATATTAAGGAGATATGTCGATTGTAAGGACCTGGCTGACTCGATGACCACAAAAAGATGCGTAAACATTTCACGAAATAAAACAAATGGAATTTAAAACATAACATACATTATATTTATATTATATCAAAATAAAGTTCATACAAAAGTATTTAAAACACAATACAACAGTTAAAACACAACACAATACAAGAGTTAAAATACAAAATAAGGAATTGACACAAAACTTTTTAAAAGAAATAAGGGTTGAGGACGAAGGTTGAGGCTTGTTTATGACACCTGCTCCAGAGTCCACTCCCATCCTCGACAAGCTTCTTATTACTTGAAAAAAAAATAGAGAATAAGGAATGAGTACAAGACTCAGTAAGTAGCCTACTTGTAAGCTTTAATCGTGTCCTTGATATGCTACGTACCACACTCTTTCTTTTCTTATTCTTGTTCTTGCCACACACTCTTTCTTTTCATGTTCTTGTTCTTGTGGTAAGTACTTAGGCCCTCTAATTCTTGTTCTTGACTTGGGGTTCTTATCATGATCTATCCTGAGGACCTTGGAACTTGGGTTCTGAAACGTTTGTTATCTTCTAAGCGCCTTAGTACTGTGGTGCTTGGTGCTTGGTTCTTGGTTCTTATCCTTAGAACTTGGATCTTGATCTATGTTCTAGTCCCTTATCGTTGTCTTATTCTTGATACTTTCTAGGTTCTTGTTATGTTCCTTATTCGTTCTCCAAGTCACTCCCCCTAGAATTTCGGGTACTAAATGATGAACCTGACAACCTGTGTCCAAGTGACACAGTCTTAACCTACGTCCAAGATTTCATGCGTTCCAAGAGACGTAGTCTGAACCCGCATCTTAGGGCTTTCCCTTTGATACGGTCTG
>NW_019268696.1:0-23988 GCF_002738365.1 Cucurbita moschata
TCCTTAGGATTAGTATGAACGTGTAATTTTGAAAAGAAAAATGATCGTCAGTTTAACAAGATGCTACAATGGCTGCTACTCCTTTTGGTTGTCCGACAATAGCACTAGAGATGCTAACCAACAAGTATGAGGCCCAGAAAGTGTGCAAACCCCCTTGTGGGTCCATATTTGCACGTATGGGGCATGTGCAGAGTAGTAAATACGCAACCTATGGCCCAGTTAGGATAGTCACCTATGGGAATATGGATTTAAAATGATAGGTCTGATGACCAAGTTAAGATATTCACCTAAGAGAATACGATTTTAAAATGATAGGTCCAATTCATGTTTCATGTCTTTGCCTTCCTTAACCCCAATAGTTGGGTCACTTGCTGAGTATTTCTTAAAATACTTAAGTCACATCTACTTCTATATTTCGGGTAAAGGCAAGACACTCATGCACGTTTGACAGCAGCATCACAATTCAAAGACCATGACACATGCATAGGGTGGTCATATTTAATTTCGTAGATTTTAGGTCAGTATAGGGCATTGTTGTTTTATTCTTACCTATGAATATTTTAATTATTCTTAAACAAGTCAATGATATTGTTTTATGAAGACATTTTAAATGAATATTTCTATCCAAGATGTTACGTCATGCATGTGTTAGCGACTTTAAGTTATTTGAAAACTAGGGTCATTTAAGACATGATTTTATAAGAGTTTGTGCACACATATTGTCGAGTATAATATTTGAGGAATAAATGGGGATTGTCTTGCATGATTNATTTAAAATGAAAAATTATAAGGACCTAATGCATAATTGTATGTTCACATGCATCGGGATACTTACCATTCAATATGAGTATGAATGAGTACACTATGAGATGAAAATGATAATCATGTTCATTATGGTGCTACGATGTTCACTATTCCCTCTATGTTTCTGGCAACAACAGTATAGTTGCTAGCCCGACCGGCAGCACAGGAGGTGTGCGAGTGGTGGGCCCATACTCGCACGTGTGGGTCGTGTTTATTTACATTTCACATTGGTTATTTCATTATTTTGTTTTAAATCTTTTAACAAAACGTGTAAGTTGATGACATCATTTTATAAATAATTTTAAATGAATGTTTCCAAATAGAAAGTTTGTGTCATGCATATGGTAGCGACTCTATTTCAGTAGGAAATTCGAGCCATTATAGTTGGTATCAAAGCTCTAGGTTATAGATTCTATAGACTAGCATATGAGGTAAGCTTAACAAGTTCCATGGTCCCACCGCCGATACTCTGTCACCGTCACGTACGTTATGTAATAAGACAACAAAAAAATTAAGGTAAATGTCACCGATTAAATATATTGTTACTACTGGGTCATTGTCTGGTGTAATTCGTGATTGAATGTGTCACCATTGATTGTACCACTATTGACTGAGTTCTATATTTGTCATGATATTATGTGAAAAATGATTTAAACCAAAAAGCAATAGTCTTAAGAATAAATATATGGTAGTTTTAGAATCATGGCACCTAGAGCCGCGAAAGAGGACGTGGAGGAAGGGGACAACCTCCTGTTAAAGGACGGGTAGAGGTAGAGAGAACCTAGCTTGTGAAGGATATGTAATTCAACTATTGCAGCTACACCACCCTTAGCAGCACTGAAGGCTAGAATAGACCCCAAGACTAACCTAATGTAGGAATCATTCGATGTCATGATGAAAATGGTGGTGGCTACGCAACAAGCCAACAATCGTAGTCCACGCGAGAAGCGAGGTACTTATGGAATTTTAAGCAGTATGATTCATGTACCTTTAGTGGGACCTCAGGAGACCAAAGAAAGGCACAATTGTGGATAACACAATGGAGACGATCTTCTTGTTAATGGAATATTTGGATGATCAAAAGGTGTAACGCATGTTGTTAATGCTGAAAAATGACTCAAAGCTATGGTGGATGGATAGCTAAGAGTTTTTCAGCCCAAATGGAAGTTGATACCATGGTCTCAATTTAAAAAGGTATATTTGACGGAGTATTACCCAAAGGTAGCCCAACATCGAAGAAATAGGAGTTCACCCAGCTAACACAAGGTTGATGCCCCATTGACACCTATGCAAGAGTATTTATGAGGTTGAAACAGTTTATGCTGAAGTTGGTGGATACAAAATTGAAGATAGCTGAGAGGTCCATTCTGGGCTTGGACGCAAAGATTGGTGTACTGTGGAGGTCATAGATCCAACCACTTATGTTGTCACCCTAAGCGTAGCTAAGGCTATGGAGGAACCTCAAATTGAGGAACGTTGAGAGTTAGCAGTTACTATAGGACAGAAACGATGGTATTTATTGAGGGAGCTAAATTGTCTACCACTGTCATGTAGACAACAACAAACAATAGATATTGCACGGACCAAGAGAGGGCAAGAGGAAATGAGAAACCACAATGCCATGCATGTGGACAGCAATATTGAGGTAGGTGTATGGTCAAATCCAAAGCTTGTTCTAAGTGTGGCCAGGAAGGCAATCTTGCTAAGAATTTCATTAGAAGGAGAACGGAAAACTCGGTTAACCCGCTAAGGGACTTAGGTGGTATAGAGAAACTCATGCAGACTTGCTCTCAGGCAAGAGCATCTGCTTCGACCAGTAGAGAAATCAAGAAATCTGATACAGTGGTGATAGGTACTTTATCTATCCTAAGACACTATACTTTCACTTTATTTGATTCAGGCTCTATACATTCGTTTATATTTGTACGGTTTGTTACTCAAGCAGCTGGATTAGAACCCTTATTGCACGTATTGACTACCAGTACCCAAGTGGGGGAAGCCCTAGTTGATAAGAGTAAAGTAAAACGTTGACAAGTAATAGCTGCAGGATAGACCTTAGACGTAGACTCGATAGTTGTTAGCATGACAAATTTCGACATAATACTAGGAATGAATTAGTTGGTTGAGAACTATGCTACCATAGATTGTCATAAAAGGGAAGTGGTATTCTCACCACCATCTGGATCTAACTTTAAATTCAAGAGCACCTGCACTGGAATTGCCCCTAAGGTGGTCTCAATGATAAAAGTCATGAAATTGATCCAACAAGGAGGTTGGGCCATATTGGCTAGTGGCGTTGATACCAAAGAGTAAGAGAAGACCTTGAATGTGGTACCAACCGTGAATGAATTCTAGGATGTTTTTCTAATTAACACACAAAATAACCGAAATGACAGTTAAATTAATCTAATTAACACAAAAACTAATCCAAGATTTATTACTACACAAATCAAATAAATAAAATCAACGCATTTAACACATTAGAACTTCAAAAAATCCATTGGAACTTGGAATGAGATATAGAAAGTTTTCTTCATCTTTGGATCATGAGATTTGACAATAAAACTTAAAAAGTCTCTCTTTTAAGAAAGGCGAGGATAGAGAAGATCATAGAATAGGGCGGGGATGGGGATGGAGAATATAATTGTCGTGATAGGTTTTTTTTCCTTTATTTGTAATATAATATGATTAAAAACAACTCTCTTGTTTGATCCCATACGTTGGAAGGTTGAAAATCTTATAAAAACTTCAATATTTTGATTTAGATCATAGTACTTAAGAAGCCATTGCATAATTTGAATTATGTCCTCAACATAAACTAGATCAAAGTCTTTCATCTTACAAAAGTATAAGAGTGTTCAGATTCTAGATTATGTCACCCGCCAAAGAGGTTGATTAAAGAATGAATTATTATTTGTTTATATTGTTTACTTTTGCATTAGTCATTATCAACGACACGATCACTATAGGTTAGGTTTAGTCCAATTCAAACTCTCATCTAAATATAAAATATTTTTAACTTCGATGCAACCACTTCTTATATATAATAGACCTTATTAATTATTACATGTATGGTATATGTTTAGATAAATAAGGTTAAAAAATTGAGGAGATTTAAATTGTACACTTGGTTGGCCTTGCCTGACATTCTATTCTATTTTTAAGATTGGGTTGACTTGAGCGGTGATAAAAAATCTAGACCTATGTTTATTGAAAGATTGGATTAGAAGCCTTTGATAACATAGTAGATCTCCACAACACCCAAGAATGACCAAGGTAGCTATCTAAGCTAGGAGTAGCATAAACGCTAACGCTACGTTATATTCAGACCCTCAAAACCCTTTCCACTTTGATTTTAGTACTATTGAGATAGGCATATGTTAGTTAGGGTAGTTTGAGCTTCTGCTTTGTTGAATGGTGAGTGATCTCTTAAATATGGCCACTATGTTGTTAACCCATTCCTTGGAGGGAAGCGAGACCACGTCAGATAGCCCTGTACCTTGCCAGTGCACAAAGATCGCATCCCCCAAACATAGGTGATTCTATGGTCCTAAGGAATGAACCAACCAAGCTCCCTTTGAGCATGTTCAGACTAGAAATTACCGTATTGTCTCATCATAATTTTATGAGGTCGTGCCTCAACCAAGGTCAATAAAACTCACTGCATAAGCAAATTAAGCTACCATGGTCAAAGAACAGAATGATGGTACAAATAAGAAAGAAAATGTAGCATCTAGGTCGTTAGCCGTTGGTATAGTGTCAACATAGCTTCAACTTCCTTTTTCACTCTAGTACGAGTACAATCGAGCCAAACCTAGGCCAACTAGAGTTGTATGAACTATAGTTTATTTGGATTATCTTGCACAATAGGTCCGTTTAGAAAGGGAACATAGGATTATAAGGGATCACTCCCCTAACTTTGGGCGACTAGATTGCCTTGTGGGTAGGGTTCGCCAAATAACCTCTCATGGATGATGAGAGCACGCTGGTACTTACCATGCTATCCTAACTAGAGAGAGTTTTACAATGTGACACCTCAACCAAGAATATCAGTTACATGGTACTTAGGCAGAGCAAGCTAGCTAAGTCTAAGAATAGGAAAGTAGTTCACCCTAGAGATAAAATTTGCCTCCTAAATGATCTGCGATGTCAGAAATTGGTGAACCACCCCCTCTGTATCCATAATGGATCCAAGAGCAGCTAAAGTACCAAAATGCTCAAATAGCACCAGAGAAAAGGCTTAAACTTCCTAAAGCCTAGAGAAAAGTTTGTGAATATTTACTAGGTTAAGGATGCGACGGATATAAGTAGGTTGTTTATTGAGTATATTTTTAAACGGACTACTTTTCCTTTCTTTTTCAAGAATTCACATGTTGTTGGTCAAGGTTGAGAAGCATTTGAGAACTCTACAGTCATAGAATGTGTCATTCTAAAGCGTCAATCTATTTTTACATTTTTTAGTCTTTTGTATTTTGATTTATAATTATATCCCAAACTCATTTCCCCTTTGTAATATTTTTAACAACACAATCTTGCTTTAATTTTGCATATAATATTTGTGTTGTCGACTTTATTTCGATTTAAAGTTTATCAAATTTTCATCTTTTTATTTTATTTTTCATCTTTTTATTTTATTTTACTTTTATGTTGGTTGTGACTTTTTAGTCACAGTTCAAAATTTAAAACCTCAAAATTTTGGTCATGATACATGATACAAATGTTTGCATGATAAACACTTTGGTGACATTATCACGGTTCTATTGAGTACATATCCTTTGTTTGCAAATCATGAAAATATTTAAGGTGAGTAACAACTATACTGTGTTATTGTTACACATATCCTTGAAAATTTTATGACAAGACTTTTAAACAAGTTCTAGTAAAAATAGTTGGATTTTAAAATCTTTACAAAAATGGTAAAATTATTTTGTTGGGATCTATGACACTAATTTTAAATCAAACAACAAAATCTTAGATTAAAAAAAATTCTACAAAGTCAAAATGAAAAGCTAAACAAAGTAACATACTTGACTAAAATGAGTGGAAGCGGACTGGAATGAATTGACTCGACCATCATAACTAATGTCATCACTTTTCTAGTAGACACTTGCCTTCACTAAAAAAAAATTTGATTTATAAAAATTACCAAAAAATTGACTTCATTTTCGAGTTGAAAGTAAAAACTTGTTCAATGACGGGTGATACCTAAAATATTGATGCACCCAAATTCTATAGTAAATTTTATGAGGTGGTTCTCAAAATATTAGGGTTGGTTGGGTGGTTTTGTTACGGGCTTTGGCTTCCAAATTCATTCAAACACGACTTCCCGAGTTTGTAGTTGTCTAGGGTTAAAGGGTCTCACACTCCTATCGTTCCTCATGTTGCCATTGAACGCAACATTTTGAAGATCCCCTATCTAAACCTAACCCAGTCACTATGAAAATACACCCAAGACTTAATTCAAACGCTACTGCTTATCATTCATAGAATAAGTTCACACAATCAATTAGCAGGAGTTTATGAAGAGTTTATCTACGTTTAACTATGCATGCAGTCACACAAACCCAAGGGGGCAATAACATCCATCAAGCATCCAAAGCGCAAGGACACAAATATCCCGTCTGCCAACATAGCATGATTAAATATAAGTAGTATAACATTTTAGATAAGCATATAGAAATCCAAATTTGCAATTCCATCCCGTAGTAGGTCCAGCACATGTAAATTAACTTCCTAAGTACAAGGTATTTTGGATCTAGCAACTTAGAAGGAAGATTCTCTAGCATGCATGCATCACCAAGCGCACTCTACAAGTATTACTTTCTAATTCCGTGTGGTTACTTACTGTTTTGTCGTGTACTTTTTCGAGCTCAATTTCTAGACGTAGAGGTGTCAAAAAAATTATTTATTCCTTCTGTAGGCACCTAATTTATAGTAAAATACGATTAGCACTGAAACCGGGACAAAAAACTAACAGTCGGGAATCAAACACCAAAAATTAGGGTTTCCCACACACCCCCATGCGCACCCTTCACGTACATGGTGCACGTAAGTAGAGATGCCCCTAGAGCACTGGTAGACATAAACTTACCCTTTGATTTTTGTGGGTGTGACACGTGGCGTGTAGGGGTTGGTAGTAGATGTCGAGTTGGATAGCGAGTCATCAGGTCACTTCAAGAGCATGTAGGTTAATTTTGGGATGATAGTTTAGGTAGCAAGCGAGTGACGTGTGTCAGCATTTGGCATTGAGCGCATTTCTTCATTGCATGGCGGACACGTGTCCTTATTAAAAGAGTTCAAATTTCTGGAAAAATCTAGTTACTTACAAAGTAAGCGCTTCTCGATTTCGACTTTTAATATGATTTTTCGTCAAGTTGCAACACGAAATTTGCAAGAATCCGCACCTATGTTAATTTAGTTGAGTATTAAGAACCAAATAAATAAATAAAACATTAGATCTAGGGTGGAATCCCAAAACAAAAGAACCATAGACTTAACTCGTGTTCTAGCTCGTTTTTCGATACAATCGAACGATCAAACAAGCCAGACCGCAACTCCGTGGTTCACTGAGTAAATTCGGAGAGAAATATTTGGGCAATCGGTGCTCCAAGTGCGGGATTGAACATTTTCCTCTCTTCTAATTCTTCTGTTCTTTCTCCTTCCCCCCCCCTTTTTTTCGTTTCATTTCATTGCATTGCACGTATGTTCAATCCCCCCTCAAAGTGGTTGTGGGGGCAACTGTACCTTTTTTTTTTTTAGTTGACTTTGACTCGAATTTTCAATTTGATTAACATTTTTTTCTAAGCTCTTTCACGAACATCTTTCCCTTCTGCCCCAGTTTGAAAATCACACTCTAAGACCTCCAAAAAAGAAGAAGAAACAAATTACGACTAGGGCGAGGGTATTAGTTGTAATATCAAATCATACTAGAAGACCTTACATTTTCTCCCCCATGAAGATAGTTTGAATCATCTTCTTCTCATGGGTAGATGTGTTGGTTGATTTTGTTTGATTCTTCTTTCAATTTCTTAAAATGGTTTTCATTTTTGTAACAAAATTTTAAATTTCAAGTAAAAATCGTAAAACAATAGCAAAAATAGGTTTTCTAAGTTTATTTATGTGATTGTTCAAACTTAAAATTTTGAAAATATGTGTAGATAGTCGGTAATCAAATAGAAACGAATGGCCATATCCATCGGTGCCCCATTAACATTTTGACTCTGGCCAGTGTGGCATAGTTGATAGTCTAGTAACGAATGTGCTTGTACTTGGAGTCGCTGAAAGTGGCGCTGGCAGAGTCGACGAGGCTAGACTTGAAACAGATCAATAACTGGTTCATCAACCAAAGAAAGCACCCTTGAAAACCATCAGAGGATATGCAGTTCGTGGTGATGGATGTTGCTCATCCACACTACAATTTGAACCATGTCATCTGCAATCCCTTCTCTATGGACTGTTCGTCCACTCTTTTCTTATGAGATGTCATTTTAACGTTGCGTTGTTCATGTTCATTTCACTTTTGTTTTAAACCTTTTCCTTTTACACATTGAACTTAAACCCTTAAGTTCTTTTTTCTTAATTCTTAGTTTAGGCTCTTTGTATTGTATGTATGGATGCTTACTCTTATCTTTTAACATTGTTTAAAGTCCAAATGATAGGAATGTCAAACTCGATTAAAAGATTAGAACTTAACTTAGTAAAAGAAGTTATTAACCTAGCAATTTTAGGATAATTATTTAGTAGTCACCGGAATAAGTTCATTAAATTGTTAGTCTTTTGATTAGTAGAATTGATAGTATGGGCTGACTTATTGAGAAAGTTTATGAAATTTGTTAGTGTTTTCCATGTAAATACTCATACTCATGAAATGTAGGTTCTTTTTCACGTCAACAAATAGAATTGAAAAGCTAAGTGATTAAGGGTTCTTTGTTTCAAGAAATCTCTATTCTCAAGTAGTCCATTTTGCTTATTTTATTTGTTTCAACATATTTCGATCGTGAGTCATATCCAAATGACCTAGAGCAACAATAAATGCTAGTACATAAATCCCAACTATTTTGATTAAGCTATAAAAGGTGAGGATATGACAATGAGATTGTTGGGTATGAACTAAGTAAATTGTTTAGGTTGATATGTATCCTCTGCATACAGTACTTGAAATTTTGCTGCAATGACCTTTTTTGGATTTTAACATTTAGAACATCCAACCCGAACTTAATTTTGTCACTTCTAATCCTCTTCCTCTAAATAATTATTTTATTAATATATTATTTAAAATTAGGATGAATCTCCCATAATATTAATGGAAAGAGAAGAGTTGAGAGACCATAGGCAACAACCCTAAATTTTAATTATTTAATCTATAAGGTCATTACTCTGCTCCTAACCTTACCTTTAATGTGGAATTGCTTTAATGGACACTTTATGATTTTGATATTAATTCATACATCCTTTATTTCTTCGTGGGTAAACAAATACAAGGAAAATAAATGAAAAACAATGTTGAATTAAATACTCTATACTAACCTATACTAATAATGTTAATGAAATTCAACCTATACTAACATTGTAACGTTACAGATCCACTGCTAGCAGATATTGTCCTCTTTGGACTTTCCCTTTCGGGCTTCCCCTTAAGGCTTTAAAACGCGTCTACTAGGGGAAGGTTTCCACACCTTATAAATGGTGGTTTGTTTTCCTTCCCAACCAATGTGGGACGTCACAATCAACCCCCCTTCGAGGCCCAGCGTCCTCGCTAGCACTCTTTCCTTCCTCGAATCGATGTGGGACTGCCCCCAAATCCACTCCCCTTTGGGGCCCAGCGTCCTTACTGGCACACCGCCTCGTGTTTACCCCTCTTCGAGGAACAGCGAGAAGGCTGACACATTGTCCGGTGTCTGGCTCTGATATCATTTATATCCTAAATTTTACCTAATTAATCTAAGGTCATTGCTATACTTTAAATGCGGAATTTACCATAAATGGGCCCTTATCATAAATGCGACATAATGTAACGAATCAGATAAAAAAATATATATAAAAAATAAAAATTTTATATATGTCATATCATAACGTTTCCATAATTCCAAACATAACAATTTTTATCGTATACATATCATACCATAACATATCGTATCACAATAAATCATAATATAAACATATCAATTTATCACATATATCGTACCAGAACATATATCATATCATTTTCATATCGTATTACAATACACACACACACACACATATATATATATATATTCGTCATTAACATGTCATATTATAATCGTATCATTTCGTAAACATTTCATAGGCATATTGTTTCCATATGCATATCCTAGTCATATCGTATTTTTAATCTTGTCATAACCTTATTGTCCTTGTACATCTCATAGTCGTATCATTTCATGGACATACCTTAGCATATTGTTTTCCAAACGTACCCTAACCATATAGTTTTATCAATTTATCATAATCATATCATTTTCTATACATAACCGATACCTATCATTTTTTAAATCTTTCATAACCATATCATTTTCTATACATAACCTAATCGTATCGTTATATTAATAATATCTTAGTCATGTCATTACATTACGTTCATCGCATCATTCTCGTATCCTACTCAAACATATCATAATGTAAGAGTTATCATACCATTCACATATTATAATATATACATATCATATCATAGTCATATCGGTTCATAAACAATTCATACATATCATATATATGACATGTGCATAACCACGGGGCACGTGTCAACATCAAATATAACGATGTTGATAATAACATCATTTATTTAGTTGACTTTAGCCGACATTCTATTCTATTTTTAAGATTTGCTTGAATTGCGATGGGACAGAATGGACGGAATTGATTCAAAGTTGTAATGGTAAGAGAAAGATTTCCATTTTTTTTTTAATGATGGGAGATCCTGGTGGTGTTAGGACAATGGGCGTGTGAGGAGGAGAGATGGGATTAGTTGATTTTTTTAATTAGTTTTTTCACGGGTTTTACACCATAGGCATGAAGGGACTATTTTACGTGGAAACACTCTTTAACATAATTAATAAAATAATGTCATGAACTTATACGTTTGCATTAAGAGTGTTAAAACAAAAACAACCAAAAAATCTTCAATGTGAAATATAAAAAAAAAATGTCGTCAACTTATACTTTGTGCAATCAACATCCGAACGATTTTCGCATCCACGTCTCGTCTTTCCTTGACTCCTACAACCAGCTCGACCCCATCGCCATCATTGTGATCATCGTCATTTACACCTTGGCTGTAGCCAGCACCAAAGGTCCTCCCGCTTAAACTACATTGCTTCCATTTTCCACGTTGCCATCATCCTCTTCATTGTCATTGCCGGCCTCACCAAGGCCAACCCAAAAAACTTCACTCCCTTTTCCCCCTATGGCCCTCGTGGCATCTTCGTAGCCTCTTCCATTTTGTTCTTTGTATACGTTGGATTCGACGTCGTTTCGACAATGGCTAAGGAAACTAAGAACCCTGCTAAAGATATACCTATTGGTCTTGTTGGGTCAATGGTGATCACCACATTAGCCTATTGCATTCTTGCAGTTACTTTGTGCTTGATGCAGCCGTACCAACAAATTGATGAGGACGCGCCATTTTCAGTGGCTTTTGAGGCTGTTGGATGGGGTTGGGCTAAGTACATTGTGGTTGCTGGTGCTATTAAAGGCATGACCACCGTGTTGTTGGTTAATTCTGTTGGACAAGCACGCTATCTCACGCACATTGCTAGAACCCACATGATCTCACCATGGTTCGCCAAAGTGTATGAAAGGACTGAAACTCCAGTGAATGCAACAGCCACAATGCTCGCTACAACAGCAATAATCGCCTTCTTTACAAGCTTGGGAATCCTCTCGAACCTCCTCTCTATCTCCACCCTCTTCATCTTCATGCTCGTAGCCATTGGCCTGATTGTTCGACGCTACTACGTCAGCGGTGAAACAACACCATCCGACCGAAACAAGCTCATAATTTGCCTGGTTCTACTCCTGGGATCTTCAATAGCAACCACCGTATACTAGGGCTCAAGCAACGGCTGGATCGGCTAGGTGGTATCCAATTCCATATGGTTTCTCTCAACTCTAGCCCTATGGCTCGGTGTCCCACAGGCCAAAAAGCCTCGCGTGTGGGGCGTGCTGCTCGTCCCGTGGCTGCCTTCACTATCGATTGCTATCAACCTTTTCCTTCTTGGCTCCATCCACAAAGCTTCATTTGAAAGGTTTGGAATCTGGACTGAGATTTTGTTGATTTACTTTATCTTTATTGGATTACATGTTTCTTATCACTCCGTCATGGAATCCAAGACTACAGCAGGAGAAGTTAATAGCAGTTTGTGAATGGATCTTTTGAATTTATAATGATTGGCTTAGTGATTTGATCCGGGGATTTGTGGTTTATGTTTGTTATTGTGTTAGCTACCATTCATGTGGGCAAGGATGGCCGGTTTGTTTGTATATGTTTGAGCTTTCTCTCTAATTTGTTTGTACATGTAAAAATTATAGCTAAACAAACGGTATAATGTATTTTTTATAATGTATTTTTTTTTTTTAAGATCTTGATGACGTTGTTACAAATTTGAAACTTTTTATATTATTTTTGTGTAATTATAATAGATGCTATAAAAAAAATACTAAAAACGGTGAAAATAAAGTATTAATTCTATTGATCAAGATAAATGGTTCACCTTATATAATTATCAACAACATTAATTAATTAGAAAAAATACAAAAATTTATAAGTGTTCAAGATTGTAGTATCATGTAGTTGAAGCATATTTTATTTTTTAATTTTTGTGTACGTTACTCTTTCATTCACGTACATTGTAATGTTCGAGCTGGGTAGGTTTGTTTGTATATGTTTGAGCTTACTCTCTAATTTGTTTGTACATGTAAAAATTATAGCTAAACAAACGGTATAATGTATTTTTTATAATGTATTTTTTATAATGTATTTTTTTTTAAGATCTTGATGGTTGACGTTGTTACAAATTTGAAACTTTTTATATTATTTTTGTGTAATTATAATAGATGCTATAAAAAAAAATACTAAAAACTGTGAAAATAAAGTATTAATTCTATTGATCAAGATAAATGGTTCACCTTATATAATTATCAACAACATTAATTAATTAGAAAAAATACAAAAATTTATAAGTGTTCAAGATTGTAGTATCATGTAGTTGAAGCATATTTTATTTTTTAATTTTTGTGTACGTTACTCTTTCATTCACGTACATTGTAATGTTCGAGCTGGGTAGGTATGTAAGTTTCCCTAATTTTTGTGTACGTTACCATTTCATTCACCTACACTCTCCATTTTTGTGTTCGAGCCAGCTTCTTTCGTCTAGCATTTTCCTCCTTTCTATTATAGCGGAGTGATTGTTAATGTGTTCTTTAATTTCACCTCCTCGGTAGGGTATTTCTTTCCTACTTCTCAATTTTATTGCCTTGACATTGTTTCTTGTCCTTTCTTTTTGCCATTTTGATGTTTGCTTGCAGCTTTCCAAGATGTTTATTTCGTAACTCAGTTGCATAAATATGTCATATTATAACATTTCCATATTTCCAGACATAACAATTTTCATCGTATACATATCATACCATAACATATCGTATCCCAATATTTCATAACATAAACATATCAATTTATCACATATATCGTACTATAACATATATCATATTGTTTTCATATCGTATCACAACATCTCATACTCATATCGTTTTCATATGCGTATCCCTGCCATATCGTTTGTTTAATCTTGTCATAGCCTTATCGTCCTTATACATCTCATAGTCGTATCATTTCATGGACATACCTTAGTCATATTATTTTCCAAACGTACCCTAACCTTATCGTTTTATCAATATATCATAATCATATCATTTTCTAGACATAACCTATACATATCGTTTTTTTTTCAATTTATCATAACCATGTCGTTTTCTATACATAACTAAACTATATCGTTATATTAATCATATCATAGTCATATTATTACATTACGTTCAACGCATCCTTCTCGTATCCTATCTCACACATATCATAACGTAAGAGTTATCATATCATTCATATGCATGTCATATCATAGTCATATTGATACAAAAAAAAATTCATACATATCAAATAAATGACATGTACATAATCATGGGGCACGTGTCGGTATCAAATATAACCATGTCGATAATAAGGCCATTTACTTGGTTTGCCTTGACCGACGTTCTATTCTATTTTTAAGATTGGCTCGACTTGCCCTTAAGCTTGTATCCACCGGACATAATTTATTCCCGTTGTGATTGCAAGAGAAACATTTCCATTTTTTACTATGGGAGATCTGGTGGTGTTAGGACAATGCAATGACACATGGAAGAGTGGGAGAGAGCAAGGAGAGTTGGTTTAGTATCTAGGGGAAGTGTGTGAGAGGTTGGCCCGGAGAGATTGAGGTAAGTTGGTTTTTTTTTTCTTTTTAATTGTTGTTATACCATATGCATGACGTGACCATTTTATGCCTATACATAATTTAAAATAATTAATAAAATGATGTCATGGACTTATACATTTACATGAAGAGCCTTGAAATAAAACAATAAAAAATATTCAATGTGAAATATAAATAAAACCAAAGAAAAGATTGAAACAATGGTCTAATCTAATATAATATCTAAGAAGTGAAAATGCAACTACACTAACAAAGATTCTGTGATCTTCAACGCGATGTCGTCGTCAACCATACATGGGTACCTTGCCTTTACCTGAAATTTAAGAATAACACAAGGCTTGAGTATTTTAAGAAATACTCCTTAAGTGACCCAATATTGGGGTTGGTGAATGCAAACACATGCATAGATGAGAACTATAATTTTAAATCGTATTCTCTTGGCCTACTTTCTAGTCAGGAAAAATTGGATATGTGGTACTTCTCTGCCCACAATCTACATGTGCGAGCATGGGCCCACTAGGTGGGCTTGTGCACCCTCTGAGCCTACTAGTCGGACTAGCTCCTTTGGATAATCATTTTCGTCTCATAGTGTACGCATCCATACTTCATCATAAAGGGGAAGTATCCCGGTGCACGTGAACATACAAATATGCATGACGTCCACATATTTTTCTTCGTGGCGTAATATATCATGCAGGACAACCCTCATTCTTTCATCACATATTACACTCAAGCAATGTAACAATCTAATATTCTTGCTTAAATTAGAGGCATCATCACATGAATACCATAAATAACGTATGTGGAAGTTTGAAATAAAATATTTGCAAATGAAGCCATGAACTTACACGTTTAATTTAAAATAAGAAAATAAAACCAACATAGTCTTTGAACGTGAAAAATGAAATAATCATCCTCTCAACTACTAAATGAAAATCAATGCATACTACTTATCTATCATGATTTCTTCCATGGTAATTTTAGAATTCATCGTCACCTATGCAGGAACGCTTTACCTTTACGTGAAAAATAAGGGTAGCATGTGGCTTGAATATTTTAAGAAATACTAACTAAGTTACCCCATTGTTGGGATTAGTAATGCAATACACACATTTAATGATGGGATATATCCTTTAAAACCATGACTTGACCTTAAACTCTTTCCAATTTCAGACATGGTTGGATGCGTAAAACCCAAATTCTGAGCTCAAGGTTCAATACATTAAAATAAACCCTAGATTTATCTGCATAAACCCTAGCCCAAGCCCAATAAATTAAAAGTTGAACCCTAGGCCCAAGCCCAATACATTAAAAAATGAACCCTAGGGTTCAGCAAGTAAAAGCCATAAAAGTCAACCACCCATGTAATAGAGCACGAAGCCTGAGACAAGACAGCAACTCAAAAACCCTAGTCGCGGCCTTGTTCTTCCTCTTTATCATCATCTTCTTTAAATCGTCGTTGCCGTCCATCACTTGCGGTGTTCTGCGTCACCATCACCCACGCCGTCCAACGCCACCACGGTCAGTCGCCATCGTGCATCAAATTGTCGTCGCCATCACGAATTGAACACTGTCGTCATTGCCAAAACCACTATTTGAAGGAGTAAACATAACCAAGGTACAATGCGCCAACCAACGAAGTTACAATGTGGTTTCTTTTCTGAATAGTTCGAATTTGACCCAACCTCTACGTATGAAGAAGGTAAGCAATAAAACCCCATGATTTGTAGGAGTCGTTGTATCATGTCAAGTTAGGTTGGTTAAACTTGGGTGTTTAAATGTAGGCTCGATCTAAGTCGAAGTTGGACCAATATCTATAGGGTCGATTAGAAAAGAAGCTCTCCAAGTAAGAGGTCTTCGTATTGAAACTTAGCCCTTTTTCTACCAGGGTTGAATATGTTTGGTATTGTATGGTTGAGTGTTGTGTGATAGGATGGATGTTGACTATAAAAATAAATGTTTTAAGACCTATTGCATGCATAATTATGTTTGATGATTGAAAATATATCTGATATGAGTTGTGTGGCATAATGTATGGTTGCTCATGAAAATAAACAGTTTGGGACATAATGCATGCATGTTACCTTTGATGATTAAGGAGGTTGTGGTTAGGGTTATACACGGTGTGTTTTCAGTAATCATCCACTAATGGTCACTCTACGAGGTGATTTAAGAAAATGGTTATCAAGGTTAGGGTTACATGCTATGTGTTTCGGGTAACCAACCATTAAGATTAAAAAAAACGGATAAGATCAACATAGGGACACGGTCATTTTGCCCCTACTCCTACTTGAGGAGTCTTGATAGTTGAGTCATCACAAGAAAGGGAAAGAAAGGGGAAGAAAAGAAGAAGGGATAAGAAGTTAGGATTTTGAAAGAAAAGAAGAACAGAGAAATCGGCTGCCTCAAATCCGCCGTTGGAGATCGAATCGAAGGCAAGAAACTTCGAATCAAGACTCCTCTTGGTGCTAGAAGAAGAGTTTGGGGGGTGGATTTGCCCATTCCGACTAGAAAATCCGAGAATGGAAAAGGTAAGACTATGACCTTTTGGTTTTGATTTTTCCTAGATTTAAGGAGTTTCTTGAATGATGGATTGAAGTTTTGAGGTGTATAATTAAAAGAAGATTCACACAGGTTCCTTGAAGTAATCTCGAACAAAAATTGGAGCTTGATCGGAGTTTAGGTGAACTGGTCAAGAATAGAAAACGTGAGTTTCACATTTTCTAGTATCTTTGAATGAATTTAATTCATTCTATATTCAAGAAAAAAAAATAAAAGAAAAATATGTCAATGTAGGTGAATAAAAAATCTAGACTTTGGTGAAGGAACCAAGTCAATCCAAGTTATGTGGGAAAAGTTACCAAAATCTGAAGCAAATGGTTTGAACACATGAAACTGATGAAATCTGAAAAATTGAGAAAACGCATGAGAAAATTGCCGCCACACGTCGCCTAATGTACAAAGGAGCTCGGTGGAACTGGTGAGTAACACGTGGAAGCATTTCACTAGAGAAATGCATTCAGCCTACCTATTGACTCGCGTCAGCACGCTTGGGTTAAGGTCAAACCGAAATCAAAATGCTCACATGAATCGAACAGCGTCTAGAACCACCAAACTGACCCGTGACCGATCTGGCGACCATAGTCCAACCTAAGGATCTTTCCACTCCCTGTGCGCCATGTGTGTCGCCCAAAAAAATTGAAGGGTAAGTTTGGGTCGTTGGGGTTCGATGTGCGCCACTGCTCGCGCGATGCCCAAGCTTACCGCGTGTGTGCATTGCATGTGGGGGGCGTGTGCCAACGCGTAGAGGAGCTTGCCTGTGCGTGCAAGCACGTGAAGTCCCCTATTCTTACCCGTTTTTCGCCTGTTTGCTTGTTTTTCATCCACATTCCAATACTGACCTTATTATTAGTGAATTAGGACCCATCAAGGAAATTTTATAATTTTTGGAACCCTCTCCCGCGAGAGACTTGAGATCGGGAAAATACGCGTTAACCAAGAAAGTAACCATTTGGATTCCCACGAGTAGTAAGTGTAGGAAACACTTGGATTAAGCATGCATACTGTAAAATTGCTAAACCTAGCTAGCCGGACCTACCATATTAGCATGTAAGCCATGCAAATAAATTAATTAAGAAAATCAATGGGATCTAGATATGATTAACTCTGAAATCATTTTAGAGTGAGAATATGATACATATGTATGCATGATAAAGTAGGAAGGAAAACTTGTGAAATATGTGCTCCCAATGAAGATGGACGTTATATTCCCGTTGAGCATGTTTGTTAATATTGCATGAACTGCTGCATGTTAACTCAAATGCATATGATATGTTAAGACTATATATGAAATTTCGTGGTCATTGGATAAGGTTAAATAGGTAAACCAAGAAATGAAGTCAAATGACCATAATACCCCTAAGGTAATTTACCTTCGGTTCATGAACTACATAACCTCCAAATATTATGAAACTCTGTCCCTTGGAATGCATGAAACCTTGGACAAAGGTTGTCAGGTTCATGACTAGTATGGTAAATCTTAGGGGGAGTGTCTTGGAGAACGAACCTGAGAATGTTTGCTAAACCACCACACTTAAATGGTGTGTGAAAGTTCTCTATTTATAATCACATAAATTACAAGGATATGGGAATAGTAATAAAGGGAAAGAACAATATATGAAAAGATACCTACGGTAAGACGACAAATATTTAAATATTTGCCTATAATAAAATATCAAATATGATGTATATGGTAAACTATAATTTAGTATTAAATATCTTTAACAAAACAAAGAGCAGAACAAGAACCTAGAAAGTACCAAGAACAAGACAAAGATCAATGACTAACATGGATCATGATCTAAGTTCTAAGACCAAGAACCAAGAACTAAGAACTATAGTACTAAGGCCCTTAGATTAGAACTAAAGTTTAAGGATCCAAGGACCAAGGTCCTCAGGATAGATCGTGATATGAACCCACAAGTCAAGGATAAGAACTAAAGAGCATAAATACTTACAACAAGAACAAGAAAAAGAAAAGAAAGAGTGTGATACTCTAGCATATCAAGGACACAATTAAGAGTCTACAAATAGGCTACTTACCGAGTCTTTGTACTCATTCCTTATTTTTCATATCTTTCAGGTAATAAGGAGATTTTCGAGGTTGGGATCGAACTTTGGAGTAGGTGTTATAGACAAGTTTCACCCGTCGTCCTAAACCTTTTTATTTTAAAATGTTTTGTGTCCATTCCATATTTTGTGTCTTAACTGCTGGGTTGTGTTTTAAAAACTCATGTATGAACTTTTTTTTGATATAATATATATTATGTTTTAAAATTTTTTCGTCATTTATGAAGTCATCGAGTCAGCCCGGTCCTTACAACTTGTATCTTTTCAGAGAAAATATATATATATATATATATATATATATATATTATATATAACTATATGATGTTTTATTTTTATTATCATCAATATACATTTTAGCTCAACAATTTAAAAGGATTGACCTAGAATCTTAAAATAGACAAGTAATAAGGGTTTTCTTGTGTCTAGATCAACAATTGTGTTGAAATCAACCTGATGAAACTCAACATCATTTCCAATGATACTCTAATAGATATGGTTCTTTAGAACCAGGACGTATGGAAATGCCATTGTTTTCTACTACCAAAAAATTTCACAAAAACCATGTTGATTGTCAAAAATTTTCTTTGAAGGTCCAAGAGTATTTCTCTCCATGGCAAATTTCATGTTGGCCTAAATAGTTGTCTTTAGACTTGCAGTGAGCCAAGAGAGTTGAATCCTTCCTATGATTCCAAATCGCAACTTCCCATGGGGAGAATGGACGTTATATCTTTGAGTCGGATTGTGCAAAACATGAGCTAATAATCATGTTTGATGTAAAAGAAAGCAATACGACCCCACAAAATATGTTTTGAGAATTCATTTTTGGCTTCATTTTATTTATTTACTTTTTTTTAGTTTAAGTTGGTAACTTTTTATTTGTTCACAAATCCATTTTGTTTTGTTTGTTTTTTTTTTTTATATATATATATAGCTAAATCAAGTGGGTGTACGATAAAGATTCACCCGTTATACCATCTAAACCTCTTATTTATTTAAATGTATACCATACAGTTCTAATATGTTACATCCAAGTTAAAATATGTTATATTTGGATGAGTGTTTAAATCCAGCAAAACCTACCTTATAATGATCTTTTTTGTTGATAATGATTAAGGAAAAAGTAACCATACAAACACATAAGAAATTCAATATTTAATTAACCTCTTTATCGGGTAATATAATCTAGAATCTGACCACTCTTTTACTTTTGTTGGATGAAAGATTGTAACGATCCTAGATTTCTAGTAACCTAAATTCTCTACTGTCTATGCTCTTATACTGAACTAACATTTAAAACTTTATCTTAAAATATAAATTCAAAATACTCCCATAAATTTAGGCCTTCGCAAGCATCTTTAAGACCACATAAGGAAATAATAAATAAAAAAAATAATTAAAACATCAAAAGTAAAACACTCCGTAACGACCTAAAATTTTCTACTTAATTTAAGGTCGCTACTATATACGTACCATAAACATTAAATGTGGAAGACTTCATTTAAATTCCATAAAATATAACCTTTAACTTAAAATACAGCCATGGACTTACATGTTTTGAAAACATTTTTAAAACGACACAACAAAAGACCCGAAATAAAATAAATAAGCGTTTAAGTTTAAAACATCCTATTCTAGCCTAAGTCTAAGAAAATAAATATCACTATCCTATGCATTTTCCATAATCTCGAGTTGCGATCAGCTGTACAGGAATGCCTTGCCTTAACCTGAAAAATGTAGTAGCGCATGGCATGAATATTTAAAAAAATACTCAGTAAGGGATAAATGCAACAATCACATGCAATGAAATGATGGGACCTATCTTTCGCTTCGTTTCATTTCGTTTTCCCTACAGTGCTGTCCTAACGGGTAATCGTGGACGTGTACCATATATACTCTACACACAGCCCATACATGCGAGTATGAGCTCACCAGCTAGTTTGCACACCGTTGGGCCACTTTCCTTATCCGGTGGGCATATACTCTAGGAGCCCCTTATGCCGGGAGCCGTTAGAACTAGTAACCATCACGGCAGCGCTATACAAAGCATAACGATCGTTGTCCTACTATTGGATGTACGCATCCGTACCCTCGTGATGGGATAGGGGTATCCCCCCATATGCATGAGGTTCCCATTGCTTCTACAATTTCATTATCCTTTAATACAACCCTACTAGCATTAAGTACATATCATATCATTTTTCATATCGTTTCAGATATCGTTCATCATTCATATCATATCATTTCTCATTCTTCCGTTCTCAAATCATACATAATTCTAACGGGGTTATATTTTATGTCATTTATCGTAATTTCATGTCATTTATATCATGTTGTATACACACACAATTTAAGAGACCTAACATAACGTTCTATGCTTTTAACATAACATTTCATCATATACAAATCATACCATGACATATTGCATCACAATGTATCATATCATAAACAAGTAATAACGTAAACACTTCATAGTCATATCATTCTCTAACTTATCATAGCCTCAACGTTCTTATACCTATCACAAACATATCATTACGTGAACGTACCTTAGTCATATCATCACAAGAACTTAACCTAACGCTATCGTTCTATCAATCTATCACAAACCTACCCCTTTCTACCCGTAACTTAACCGTATTCTTCCATCAATCTCTCTTATCCATATCACTCCGGTATGTAACCTAACCGTAACGTTTCGTGAACGTATTTTACTCCTATTGCTACATTTCGTTTTGTGCTTCCTTCTTGTATCCTATCTCAAACATATCCTTGAACACATCGTACAGTAACTATTATCATACAATTCACATATTATAACATATACATAATATATAGGAAGCATATTGATCTACAGACAATTCACACATATCAATATATATGACACGTGCAGAACCACAGGGCACGTGTCAACATCAAAATATAACCAAGCCGATAGTAAGGTCACTTACCTGGCTAGCTTACCGTTGTCACGAATATTTCTTTAATTAAAGTTCGATTCCGTCCTTTGAAATCCGAGTCAACCTATATGAGCCCATGACATTAGTTTCAAGTTTGAACTCTACAACATTATTTCTCTAATTTACCTTGGTTCATTGTTAAAAGTCTGAAATGTTATATATCTATAATTATATTTTTATTAAAAATCTTATTTTTCATACCGTTGTATTAGAAAGTAGATACACTTATTTCAAGTTATTCTGGGCTTTACTACTCTTCGTATTAACATCTGTGTTTACCTTTCCCTCTATATTTAGTTTGTGGTTTTTAATTCCCTACTCTTCTTTTTTTTATCCGTTCCCTTTTAATTGAGATTGTGTTCTCATGCATTCCAAATTTCTATTTCTAGCGATCTCTGTTTCCAAATCTTTCCTCTCAGTGTTTCCTATTCAGAAGTTTTCTTGGTCATTCTATCTTTAATCTATTCATTTGGCTGCTGATGAAAATTTAATCTAATATTACTAATCTGACGTGATTGACTAGAATCGTATAAATGATTGACATTTAGTTTCTATCTCAAAGCTAGATCATTGTAATAATTCAATGAAGATTTAACTATGGTTGTGATTTCTGAAAAAAATAGGATAAAAGAAAATGAAGATTTAATATATGATCTTCAGGTAAATCTCTCAAAAATCTCAACTCATAAAAACCATTCTCATTTCTTTTTTTTTTTCTAAGTAAATCTGACAATGATCGCTATTACTTTCTGGTGTAAGAATGGGTTGAGGAGAGATAATTGTGGGAGGATGAGAGGTTAGTGGGGAGGAGTGGGGGAAAGGTTGTTGTTGTTTTTTTAATTAATTAATTAATTATTATTATTTAAACTATTTTTATAATTATTTTTATTTGTTTATTTATTTATTTATTTTTGGGCTATTACACACACCCTATACTAACCTGTCTAAGAAAATAAAATACTACTCTCTTGTGCACGTGTCATGGTCTCTACTTGCAATTTTATCGTCAGCTATACAGGAGTGCCTTATCTTTACCTGAAAATAGAAGTAGGACATGACTTGAGTATTTTAAGAAATACTCATAGGACATGGTATTTTAAGAAATACTCATACATTACCCCACTATTGGGGTCTGGTAATGTAAACACACGCAAATCATAATTTAGGGACCGATCGTTAAAACTATCACAGGGGTAACCTCCAGTTCAGACAAAATTAGATGTGTAGTATTTTGCTACAAATGACCAACATGTAGGAGCGTGGATCCCTAGGCGATTCGCACCCTTTGGACCAACACGTACGAGCGTCGAGCTAGTTGTACGTAGCGACATCTGAAGGTCAGCAGACCTTTGAGTGTCATGCAAGGCATGAGCATCATCATTATCATAGTGTACGCGTCTGCACTCATCATTATAAAAAGGAAAGTAGCTTGATGTATATGTATACACAAAATGCATGAAGTCCCTATATGTTTTCATCTTTATTACATCTATATGACACAACCCTATATTCCATTCACATATTACCCTAATGCATGTATTGGTCTTCTTATGTTCATCATCATTAACATTAATTAGGGTTATGCATTAGAAAAATAATCGTCATAATGCATCAATGAATTTAAAACATGCGCCTCGTCTTAATATTTAATAAGGTCATATTAAGTAATCTCATAATCTTACGTCTTACATCGTTATGTTGTCATGCATCATCATCATCATAAAACATCATGATGTAAAAACATTGTAGAGCATCATATAACATCATATAGCATCATCATATAACACAATCACGTCATCATATATCATAGATCATTATCATATAATATACTCACTACATCATAAAATATAAAGCATACATGACAATTGCTAGGGCCGCTGTGTACGCCGTTAGACGATTGCACAATTTTTTTTTTTAAATTTATGGTCGTTACAAAGATTTTGATTTAGTTCATGTTGAGGACAAAATTCAAATTATGCCAGGGCTTCTGAAGTACTCTGATCTGAATCACAATATTGAAGTATTTGTGACATTTGCAACCTTGGAATGTATATTAGTATATACGATTCAAATAAGATAATTATTTTTAAAAATATTATATTACAAATAAAATAAAATAA
>NW_019268696.1:24202-24439 GCF_002738365.1 Cucurbita moschata
CCAAAAAATATTTAATCTCTCTTTATAAATCCGTTAATTGAGAAGATTAATATTTCACATGATGATCATGTGCAACTCGATCTTAAACTTGAGTGAGTTATGAACTCCTTCTGTGAGGGATTGTTCTTTAATTTACATGGGTGAGAATGACTCTTTTATCCGATTCAATATGCCTACCATTTTGGAGACTTCACCAAATATGGAGTTGGGAACATAATATCATGAGATGGAATTCAC
>NW_019268696.1:26150-29952 GCF_002738365.1 Cucurbita moschata
ACATTGTTTATATCATATACAAAAGTGGGCCGCATCCATACTGTCCCCAGAATAAGGTACTCAGCCTTCTTCTTATACTATAGATCATTTTGACTATATACTTGAACTTGATCCCCTCTTATGTCTCTACATATAGTTCAAGTAATCATAATAGCCAGAGTGTTCTTAGTTTATTGGATTTAGATTAATGATCGTAAAGTTCACTTTATTCAATAACAATTTTTTCTGAATAAACATCAATAATAACTTTATTGAAAATAGAATATATCTTTGTTTACAAACTATAAGTTTTAGGACATAAAACCCAACAAAATTAATATTTACGTACAATGCGCCAACCAACGAAGTTACAATGGTAAAAATTACGCAATGTGAGTTTTGGGTAATTAAATACTAAGATCTCTCAATTTTGTTTGATTGTCATGTGATGGTTTATGTGTCTGATCTCAATAGCAGAGTTCATTATTGTGTATTTTAATACTCATCCTTTTTTTAAAAATGATTTTAAGGCAAGACTATGATACGGGAGTGACGAGCAGGGTGGAGAAGTTAGTCATGGGGCAAATTGAGAATTTTATTGTTTCATTGATAGTTGTTTTCGCATTTAGTTGTTGATTGACTTAAGCTCTATTAGAGGACACCTAGTTTATGGGAACTAGTGTGTAACAGCCCAAACCCACTACTAGCAGATATTGTTATATGATAATGTAATGATGTTCTATGATGGTGTGATGTTATTATATGATTATGTGATGATGTATATGATGATATGACATGATGATATGACATGATGACATGATAGATGACATGATGATGATGATACATCAGAACATGATGATATAAGTTGCTTGATTATGAGATGACTTAATATGATGATATTCCATATTAAGTTGATGTAGATTTATTAGATGCCACAATGTGTTATGAAGATGAATTTTCTAAGACACAACCCCAATCAATGTTAATGATGATGAACGTATGTAGGCCAATGCATGCATGTTACCTTCGGTAATATGTGAATGATGTATAGGGTTGTGTCATAAAATAATTTAAAGATGAACACTATAGGGATCTCATGCATATTCTAGTCATATACGTCAGGTTACTTTCCCATTTATGATGATGAGCATGGACGCGTACACTACGATGATGACGATCATCATCATGATCATGCCTCGTATGATACTCGGGGGTCTGCTAACCTCCAAATAATCGGTTACGGACAACTAGCCTGACTATGATGGGTCCAAGGGTGTGAACTGCTTGGAGACTAGCGTTCGCACGTGTGGGTCGTGTGTAGGAAAGTACTACATATCTAATCATGGGTTACATGTGTTAACATTACTAGACTCCAATAGTGGGGTCACTTACTGAACATTTCTTAAAATACTAAAGTCTTGTGCTACATTTATTTCAGGTAAAGGCAAGACACCTCTATACGGTTGATGACGTACAGACCGTGGCACATGCATAGGATAGTGGTCACTAGATAAGGTTAAGTAGGTAAACCATGAAATGATGTAAAATGACCATAATACTCCTAAGGTTATTTACCTTCGGTTCATGAACTAGATAACCACCAAATATTATAAAACTCTGTCCCTTGGAACGCATGAAACCTTGGACAAAGGTTGTCAGGTTCATGACTAATACTGTAAATCTTAGGTGGATTGTCTTAGAGAACGAACCAAGAGCAGAACAAGAACCTAGAAAGTACCAAGAACAAGACAAAGATCAATGGCTACAACATGGATCAAGATCTAAGTTCCAAGACCAAGAACCAAGAACTAAGAACCATAGTACTAAGGCCCTTAGATTAGAACTAAAGTTTAAGGATCTGAGGACCAAGGTCCTTTGGATAGATCATGATATCAACCCACGAGTCAAGGATAAAAACTAAAGAGCCTAAGTACTTCTGACAAGAACCAAAAAAAGAAAAGAAAGAGTGTGATACTCTAGCATACCAAGGACACGATTAAGAGCCTACAAGTAGGCTACTTATTGAGTCTTTGTACTCAATCCTTATTTTTCACATTTTTCAGGTAATAAGGAACTTTTCGAGGTCGGGAACAGACTCTAGAGTAGTTGTCGTAGACAAGTTTCACCCGTCATCCTCAACCTTTTTATTTTGAAATATTTTGTGTCCATTCCGTATTTTGTATCTTAATGGTTGGGTTGTGTTTTAAAAACTTATGTATGAACTTTATTTTGATATAATGTATATTATGTTTTAAATTTTCTTGTTTTATTTCGTTAAAATTTTTTCCGTCTTTTATGAAGTCATCGAGTCAGCCCGGTCCTTACAACTTGTATCTTTCCAAAAAAAAAATATATATATATTATATATATATATATAATTGTATCATGTTTTATTTTTATTATCATCAGTATACATTTTAGCTCAAGAAGTACAAAGGAATTGATCTCCAATCTGAAAATAGAAAAGTAATAAGGGTTTTCTTGTGTCTAGATCAACAATCGTGTTGAAATCAACCGAATGAAACTTGACATCTTTGGAAGTTGTGTTTAAATCAACCCAATGAAACTCAACATCATTTCCAAGGGTACTCTAATAGATATGATTCTTTAGAACCAAGACGTAAGGAAATGCCATTGTCTTCTGCTGCCCATGTACAAATACTATTATAACATTGATCACTAAACCAATTTTCAAATTCTGGCCAAAATACTTCACCAGAAGCATGTCCGTGTTTGCTGCTAAAATTGCACCAAAATCGTGTTGATTGCCAAAAAATTTCTTTGAAGGTCCAAGAGTATTTCTCTCCAAGGCCGATTTCATGTTCGCCTAAATCGTTGTCTTTAGACTTGCAATGAGCCAAGAGAGTTGAATCCTTCATATGATTCCAAATTGCAACTTCCCATGGGGAGAATGGACGTTGTATCTTTGAGTCGGATTGTGCAGAACATGAGGTAATAATCATGTTTGATTTAAAAGCAAGCAATATGATGAGACCGAATATATTTTGAGTTTTCATTTTTTGGTGGGAGTTTAAGTTGGTAACTTTTTCTTGGTTCACAAATCCATTTTGTTTTTGTTTCTTTTATATATATATAGCCAAATCAAATTGGTATACAATAAAGGTTGATAAGTTGTACCATCTAAATCTCTCTACTTTTCTAACCTTATTTATCTAAATATATATCATACATGTAATAATTAATAGGGTGTATTATATATAGCAAGTTGTTACATCCAAGTTAAAATATGTTATATTTGGGCCAAAGTTTGAATCCAACAAAACCTACCCTATAATGATCATTTTGTTGATAATAACTAATGCAAAAGTAACAATACAAACACATAAGAAATTCAATATTTAATTGACCTCTTTGTCGGGTAATATAATCTAGAATCTTTTTGTTGATAATGACTTAACCTACTCTCTACTTTTCTAACCTGAAGTCTGCGTTTCGAGCCGAATCACAACCTGTACGCATTGGCTCACTACCGACAGGTGTCTTGTCCCCAGCCACTGGCTCACTCGGCTCGATTTCGCTAGTCTCTAACAGCTAAAAAAAAGTCATTTGATTTGGGTTAGACGTTTTAAGAATGATTTCAATATTTTTGACCTTCTCGAAGCTGAATTTGATCTTATTTAAGGGAAATTAAGGTGAGTGCAATGTTCAATTTCTCAATTGAAGTTAAATTAGGTTAGGAAACAAGAATTTTCTAATGAAACAAGGTGAATGTTCTAATAGGGTGAAACATCTCTACGATACTTGAAACAAACTTTGAGGGATGAAATCAAGCGTATTCGAGTATTAGATAGAACATCGACCA
>NW_019268696.1:32690-52331 GCF_002738365.1 Cucurbita moschata
TTTAGTCTGATATGAGCTTGTTGTTGAAATTTATTGTCTTACCCAGTATACTATCTGGATATACTTTACTACTGGTGTAAGTAATCATGCTGTGACAGTATATGAGATGTTTATTTATCAGCCCTCTAGGTGCTCGATGGAAGTTACCGCCCCATTGAGCATGTGTGACTCCTGATGAATGATTGTGTGATCCCTCCCTTTTGAGAATAAGCAACAGAATCGAGTTAAGTCTAGGGTAAGCACGTAGATTGGTGGGTCGAGACTTTGGATTGAACACCTTTAGAGGTCTAAGACCAATGGAATCATGAAGGGCGATCAGAGGGTGAGACAATATTATAACAAAATAATGTGCGCACATAAGTAATTTACAGCACGAAAATATTTAAAACACAAAATAAGAAACGAACTCAAAACATTTTCAAACAAAAGAGTTGAGGACGACGGGTGAGGTTATTCTATGGCACCTGCCCAAGAGACCACTCCCAACTTCGACCAGCTCCTTACCTGAAAAAAATGGAGAATAAGGAATGAGTACAAAGATGTAACATTTCATACCTATCATACCATAACATATACTGTCACGATCACACTTTCGAGGCTTCGAAAGACCGAATCGTGACTAAAAAGACGAAATAAAAAAAAATAAAAAGAAAAAGAAAATAAAATAGAAGGTAAAAATCTGGCAAAATTTAAAACAAAAAAAGGAAATCAAGGACACAAAAATTAAATATAAAATCAAAGTCAAATGTTACACATAGTAATTACAAATATAAAATGAAATACAAAAGACTCTAAATGTAAAAACGGACAAATGACTCTAAAAGACCGACAAGAGACTGACGCTCCGGAACGACAGCCCTCTGTGACAGTGCAGCTCTCGAACACCTCCCCGTATCGACTGGTACCTGAAAAAAAAGGGAGAAAGGGGTGAGTATAAAAATATACTCAGTAAGCAACCTACTTTTAGGCTCTTTTCGCATCCTTATCTTGGTAGGTATCCACGGTCTTTCTCGGGTTTCTAAGGAGAGTGATCTAAGCTGCAACTCTCTTTTCTTTAACTTAGGAGGTTTGCCCATCTTAAGCAGTGAAATGATCAGTGTCCTGAGGTGAGATCCGACCTCATAAGTAAATCTGAGAGGATCGTATGGCTGGATCTGAATACGTGACTCTCTCTGAACATAATCCATAAAGGTTAGCTGATGACCCTTACACGGGACCATACATCCACTAAATTCGGGGTGTGACCCTCTATGTGCCGGTCAACAATTGAGTCATCCTGTGTGGCTCCACGTCCCCCGCTCAGGGATGGGTTTCTACGGCCCAGGAGTCCTATTCAGAAGACCCCTTAGCTATCACCACTAGGTCTGGGCACCTGTCACACTTCCCTTTCCTGATCTGTCAAGCTCAACGATCTCCGTACTAGAGCTCTGTCTTGACGGTACGGTATCGGAGGAGAGAGCGAAGTGGAGGTTCTGATGACACTATCTACACTGCTCAACTCTAGCGGGCTACCTACAGTTACCGTGGTGACCTATTATTCTTTCTAAGGTGGAACTTGGTGGCTTAGACTTGGCTTCATGTATCTCTAGGATTCTCGTGCCTGGCTCACAAACTTATCGAGTTTGGAATTTTGAGCTCTAGATCTGCTGGTAATCATTTTGCAGGTCTAATTGCACGGTATTCTAGAGGTTCCCCAATCTAAGGTCTCGTCTAGCCTACTTAGTCACAAGCACCCTAATCAGAATCTCAATCAAAACAGATTTAATAAACATTTCATATCTAGCTATTCTTAATCATTTCATTTTCGCAGTTTCCATACAAATATTCTAGGTCCGGCTAGCTAAGTTTATGGGTGGTAGCATACATGCTCGTTCCAAGCGGTTCCTACAAGTACTGCTCGTGGGAATCAAAATGGTTACTTACATAGTTGACGTGTGCCTTCCCAAGCTCGAATTATTTGCCGGAAAAGGTTACAAAAATTCTGGAATTTCCTTGATAGGTCCTAATTCAAGTTAGACTTAGATCAGTATCAAAACTGAGATGAAAAATAGTCGAACGGAAGTCAAATCAGGATAAAAATAGATCTCATAAGTTGGTTCGTGCGCCTCACGCACCGAAGGGATTTCCTACACGCACAGACACGCACGCGTACGGACGCGTTGAGGGGATGGAGTCACGCGCTGGTGTGTCGCCACGTGGCGATGGCTGACTAGTCCACTGAGAGGCAAGGTGTGTGTTCGAATCTGGACGCACGCGGGTTCCTACGAATTTTCCCACGCTGACGCGTGGCAGCTACAGGTTTAGGTCGCGCGCAGGTTCACGAATCTGGTAGCGGGCACCGATCTTCAAACCCTACGTAACGCAGTATTTTTCGTAAATTTTCCCCCGCCTTTTCACGCCTAACACGTGTCCTATCTTTCAGATGATGCGCGACACTCTCCTTTCCTAACACACGTCCCTTCGTCATTCGTCTTCTTCCTCTAATCTCTGCGATTTTCCATAAAATTGATTATTTTCTATTTTCTTTGCATTTTCGTATTTCTTTCTACACAACTCGGATTAACGAGATTTCTTCCCGAGATTTATAGATCTCATCTCCAACTACACATAGGTATTTTTCTTGTAATTTATTTCTAACTACAGACATAATAAACTTGGTCCAAAATTGGCAAGATCATCAATACTTACATCCTTTGGTGAAAGCCGAAACTTCTATTTCTGATCTGAATCAATCAAGACTTCCTTCACGGATTAAGAGCGTAATCCTCTCTGAATTAACGTACTCAAATTTCAGAATCTAACTCTAAATATTTCTCATAGATTTGAAGAAAATCCGAAAACAAATGTTCAAGAATTTACCTACGGATTTTCTTCATTCCTTGACAGTTTTGAATGATTCAAGGGTCCAGAAAGCTTCCAATAGGTTCTGCGAAGGATTTGTGAAGAAATCTCACTCGAATCAAACTCCTTGTGGCCTGATTGGAAGTAGCGGTTACTTCTTTCTCTCTAGAACCTTCTTTCTCTCTCTCTCTTTTCTTTTTCTTTTCTTTTTCTTTCCTCTCTTTCCTTACCCTTTTTATTTCTATTCTTTTATTCATCTTTTACTAACCACCCTTTCAGGTTCTTAAGGAGGAAGATGGCAAAATGACCAAATTACCCTAGGGTTGACTTTCACCATTTTTCTAATTTTCTACCATTTTTATTTTTATATTTTTCTTGAGATCTTGAGATATTTCTAAACATTTTTCTCTTCTACCTCATCTTAAAATTCAGTCTCTAACATACTCAATAAAATCTCAGAAGTTCACTTAGAGGGGAAAACTTATATTTTAACTTTCTCGTTGGGGTTTGGGTGTTACGTATACAATCACAATATATCATATCATAAACATGTCATTTATCACTTGTCTCATACAATAACATATTTCATATCATATCACAATGTGTGTATATATATATATATATATGTAATTCAGGTGTCGTATCATAATCATATCGTATCGTAAACACTTCAGGGTCATATCCTTCCCTAATTTATCATAGCCTTAACATTCTTATACCTATCACAGTGTTATCGTTTCATGAATGTACCTTAGTCATATCGTTACAGGAACGTATCTTAACGCTATCGTTCTATCAATCTATCATAATCCTATCCCTTTCTACCCATAACCTAACCATATACTTTTATTACTTTTTTAGGGAAGATATTGTTACTAGAAAGAATTTGATGGAGTTTCTTGAAATGATATTTCTTCGGTTTTATCTTTTAATGTTCACCAAATCCTTAATTTTTTCTCTATTAAATTTCCTCTTTTTCATCTACTTCCTTTTTTATTAATTTTAATTATGTTCACCATTTACTATTTTAAATTTCATCTATGTATTTTTAAAATTAACCGTATTTATTTTAATTCTTTAAATTTCCCCTTTTTCTTTTAATCAATTCTTGCTCCCACATCTTCGCTTAAATTTTCTTACCATATTTCTTTCTTCTTTTTGTTTTTTCTATTCTATTCTAGTCTTTTTGGGTAAGGGTTTGGCTTTACAATATCTCCTTTTTCTTCCTTTTTCTTCTTGTATTTTTCTTTTATTTTTCTTTTCTATTATGTTAACAGTATTCTAGATTTTCATCCGTATTTCATTTTGCTCGATCTATGCTAATTAAGTGTCGTGAACTCGCATAGGTTTACTTGGATTTCAAAGGGAAAAATTGAACTAGCTCCAAGTACGATTTAGGGACTTCAACTTAGCTACCTTGGTAAGTTTCTTCACTACTGTTTTGGTTCGATGAATTGTTTGAAGCACGAGTGGCGGATGCCCAGTGGCCCTTGCTTGTGTCGTCCCTTGTGATTTCTATATTTGCATATTATGTTATGACGTGTTGTTATAATGACAAATGTTACGTTTTGTAATTTCATGTTTACTTATTATGCTATTGCAAATGTGACATATTATGAAAGTATGGTAGCATAGAATACATTCACCTTATGTAATGATAAGAAATGGTTATGTAATGTATGAAATGAACAAAGTATGGTAGCATAGAGTACATTCACCTTATGTACATTCACCTTATTCGGGTGAACTGGTCAAGAATAGAAAATGTGAGTTTCACGTTTTCTAGTATCTTTGAATGAATTTAATTCATTCTATATTCAAGACAAAAAATAAAAAAAAAATGCGTCAATGCAGGTGAATAAAAAATCTACGCTTTGGTGAAGAAACCAAGTCAATCCAAGTTATGTGCGAAAAGTTACGAAAATCTAAAGCAAATGGTTTGAACACATGAAATTGATGAAATCTGGAAAATTGAAAAAACGTATGAGAGAGAAAATTGCCGCCACGCGTCGCCTAATGTATAAAGGAGCTCGGTGGAACTGGTGAGTAACACGTGGAAGCATTTCACTAGAGAAATGCATTCAGCCTACCTATTGACACGCATCAGCACGCTCGGATTAAGGTCAAACCGAAATCAAAATGCTCACGTGAATCGAACAGCGTCTGGAACCACCAAACTGACCCGTGACCAATCTGGTGACCATAGTCCAACCTAACGATATTGCCACTCCCTGTGCGCCATGTGTGTCGTCCAAAAAAGTTGAAGGGTAAGTTTGCGTCGTTGGGGTTTGATGTGCGCCACTGCTTGCACGATGCCCAAGCTTACCACATGTGTGCATTGCGTGTGGGGGGCGCGTGCCAGCGCGTATGGGAGCTTGCCTGTGCGTGCAAGCACGTGAAGTCCCCTATTCTTACCCGTTTTTCGCCTGTTTGCTTGTTTTTCATCCTAATTCCAATACTGACCTTATTATTAGTGAATTAGGACCCATCAAGGAAATTTTATAATTTTTGGAACCCTCTACCGCGAGAGACTTGAGATCCGGAAAATACGTGTTAACCAAGAAAGTAACCATTTGAATTCCCACAAGTAGTAATTGTAGGAAACGCTTGGATTAAGCATGCATGCTGCAAAATTGATAAACCTAGCTAGCCGGACCTACCGTATTAGCATGTAAGCCATGCAAATAAATTAATTAAGAAAATCAATGGGATCTAGATATGATTGACTCTGAAATCATTTTAGAGTGAGAATGTGATACTATATGTATGCATGATAAAGTAGGAAGGAAAACTTGTGAAATATGTGCTCCCAATGAAGATGGACGTTATCTTCCCGTTGAGCATGTTTGTTAATATTGCATGAACTGCTGCATGTTAACTCAAATGCATATGGTATGTTAAGACTATATATGAAATTTGGTGGTCATTGGATAAGGTTAAGTAGGTAAACCAAGAAATGATGTCAAATGACCATAATACCCCTAAGGTAATTTACCTTCGGTTCATGAACTACGTAACCTCCAAATATTATGAAACTTTGTCCCTTGAAATGCATGAAACCTTGGACAAAGGTTGTCAGGTTCATGACTAGTACGGTAAATCTTAGGGGGAGTGTCTTGGAGAACGAACCTGAGAATGTTTGCTAAACCACCACACTTAAATGGTGTATGAAAGTTCTCTGTTTATAATCAAATAAATTACAAGGATATGGAAATAGTAATAAAGAGAAAGAACAATATATGGAAAGATACCTATGGTAAGACGACAAATATTTAGATATTTGCCTATAATAAAATATCAAATATGATGTATATGGTATAATTTAGTACTAAATATCTTTAACAGAACAAGAACCTAGAAAGTACCAAGAACAAGACAAAGATCAATGACTAGAACATGGATCCTGATCTAAGTTCTAAGACCAAGAACCAAGAACTAAGAACTATAGTACTAAGGCCCTTAGATTAGAACTAAAGTTTAAAGATCCAAGGACCAAGTTCCTCAAGATAGATCGTGATATGAACCCACAAGTCAAGGATAAGAACTAAAGAGCATAAATACTTACAAGAACAAGAAAAAGAAAAGAAAGAGTGTGATACTCTACCATATCAAGGACATAATTAAGAGTCTACAAATAGGCTACTTACCGAGTCTTTGTACTCATTCCTTATTTTTCATATCTTTTAGGTAATAAGGACCTTTTCGAGGTTGGGAGCGAACTCTTGAGTAGGTGTTATAGACAAGTTTCACCCGTCGTCCTCAACCTTTCTATTTTAAAATGTTTTGTGTCCATTCCATACTTTGTGTCTTAACTATTAGGTTGTGTTTTAAAAACTTATGTATGAACTTTTTTTTTTTGATATAATATGTATTATGTTTTAAAATTTTTCCGTCTTTTATGAAGTCATCGAGTCAGCCCGTTCCTTACAACTTGTATCTTTTCAGAAAATATATATATATATATATATATATAACTATATGATGTTTTATTTTTATTATCATCAATATACATTTTAGCTCAACAATTTAAAAGGATTGACCTCGAATCTTAAAATAGATAAGTAATAAGGGTTTTCTTGTGTCTAGATCAACAATTGTGTTGAAATCAACCCAATGAAACTCAACATCATTTTCAAGGGTACTCTAATAGATATGGTTCTTTAGAACCAGGACGTAAGGAAATGCCATTGTCTTCTACTACCAAAAGAATTGCACAAAAACCGTGTTGATTGCCAAAAATTTTCTTTGAAGGTCCAAAAGTATTTCTCTTCAAGGCCAATTTCATGTTGGCCTAAATAGTTGTCTTTAGACGTTATATCTTTGAGTCCGATTGTGCAAAACATGAACTAATAATCATGTTTGATTTAAAAGCAAGCAATAGGACCACACAAAAGAATTCATTTTTGGCTTCATTTTATTTATTTATTTATTTACTTTTTTTTAGTTTAAGTTGGTAACTTTTTCTTTATTCACAAATCCATTTTGTTTTGTTCAATAAAGATTCACCAGTTATACCATTTAAACCTCTTATTTATCTAAATGTTACCATACAGTTCAATAGGGTGCAATATACATATAGAAAGTTGTTACATCCAAGTTAAAATATGTCATATTTGGATGAGTGTTTGAATCCAGCCAAACCTACCCTATAATGATTTTTTTGTTGATAATGATTAAAGCAAAAGTAACAACACAAACACATAAGAAATTCAATATTTAATTAACTTCTTTGTCGGGTAATATAATCTAGAATCTAACCATTATTTTACTTTTGTTGGATGAAAGATTATAACGATCCTAAATTTCTAGTAACCTAAATTCTCTACTGTCATCATACTCTATGTTCTTATACCGAACTAAACATTTAAAACTTTATCTTAAAATATAAATTTAAAACACTCCCATAAATTAGGCCTTTGCAAGCATCTTTAAGACCACAGAAGGAAATAATAAATAAAAATAATAATTAAAACATCAAAAGTAAAACACCTTATAACGACCCAAAATTTTCTACTTAATTTAAGGTCGCTACTGTATACGTACCATAAACATTAAATGTGGAAGACTTCATTTAAATTCCATAGTCATGGACTTACATGTTTCGAAAACATCTTTAAAACGACACAACAAAAGATTCGAAATAAAATAAATAAGCGTTTAAGTTTAAAACATCCTATTCTAGCCTAAGTCTAAGAAAAAAAATACCACTATCCTATGCATGAGCCATGATCTCGAGTTGCGATGTCATCGTCAGCTGTACAGGAATGCCTTGCCTTAACCTGAAAAATGTAGTAGCACATGGCTTGAATATTTAAAGAAATACTCAGTAAGGGATAAATGAAACAATCACATGCAATGAAATGATGGGACCTATCTTTCATTTCGTTTCATTTCGTTTTCCCTACGGTGCTGTCCCAATGGGTAATCGTGGACGTGTACCATATATACTCTAGCTCACCAGCTAGTTCGCACACCGCTGGGCCACTTTCCTTATCCGGTGAGCATACTTTGGGAGCTCCTTATGCCGGGAGCCGTTAGAACTAGTAACCGTCACGGCAGCGCTATGCAAAGCATAACGATCGTTGTCCTGCTATTGGATGTACACATCCGTATCTTCGTGATGGGATAGGGGTATCCCCCCATATGCATGAGGTCCCACTACTTCTACAATTTCATTATCCTTTAATATAACCCTGTTAGCATTAAGTACATATCATATCATTTTTCATATCGTTTCAGATATCGTTCATCATTCATATAATATCGTTTCTCATTCTTCCGTTCTCAAATCATACATAATTCTAACGGGGTTATATTTTATGTCATTTATCGTAATTGCATGTCATTCATATCATGCTGTATACACACACAATTTAAAAGACCTAACATAACGTTCTATGCTTTTAACATAACATTTCATCATATACACATCATACCATGACATATTGCATCACAATGTATCATATCATAAACAAGTAATAACATAAACACTTCATAGTCATATCATTCTCTAACTTATCATAGCCTCAACGTTCTTATACCTATCACAGACATATCATTACGTGAACATACCTTAGTCATATCATCACAAGAACTTAACCTAACGCTATCATTCTATCAATCTATCACAAACCTATCCCTTTCTACCCGTAACTTAACTGTATTCTTCCATCAATCTCTCTTATCCATATTACTCTGGTATGTAACCTAACTGTAACGTTTCGTGAAAGTATTTTACTCTTATTGTGACATTTTGTCTTGTGCATTCTTCTTGTATCCTATCTCAAACATATCCTTGAACACATCGTACAGTAACTATTTTCATACAATTCACATATTATAACATATACATAATATATAGGAAGCATATCGATCCACAGATAATTCACAAATATCAATATATATGACACGTGCAGAACCAAGGGCACGTGTCAACATCAAAATATAACCATGCCAATAGTAAGGTCACTTACTTGGCTAGCTTAAGTCGTTGTCACGAATATTTCTTTAATTAAAGTTAGATTCCGTCCTTTGAAATCCGAGTCAACCTATATGAGCCCATGACATTAGTTTCAGGTTTGAACTCTACAACATTATTTCTCTAATTTACATTGGTTCATTGTTAAAAGTTTGAAATGTTATATATCTATAATTATATTTTTATTAAAAATCTTATTTTTCATACCGCTGTATTAGAAAGTAGATACAGTTATTTCAAGTTATTCTAAGTTTTACTACTCTTTGTATTTACCCTCCGTGTTTACCTTTCCCTCTGTGTTTACCTTTCCCTCTATGTTTAGTTTGTGGTTTTTAATTCTCAACTCTTCTTTTTTTTTATGTGTTTCCTTTTAATTGTGTTCTCATGCATTCCAAATTTCTATTTCTAGCAATCTCTGTTTCCAAATCTTTCCACTCAGTGTTTCCTATTCACAAGTTTTCTTGGTCATTCTATCTTTAATCTATTCATTTGGCTGTTGATGAAAATTTAATCTAATATTACGAATCTGACGTGATTGATTAGAATCGTATAAATGATTGACATTTAGTTTCTAACTCAAAGCTAGATCATTGTAATAATTCAATGAAGATCAACTATGGGTGTGATTTCTATAAAAAAAAATAGGATAAAAGAAAATGAAGATTTAATATATACCTTGTTGATTAGATCTATCTTCACGTAAATCTCCCGAAAATCTCAACTGGGTAAAGGTCATTCTCATTTTTTTTTTCTAAGTAAATCTGACAATTATCGCTGTTACTTTTTGGTGTAAGAATGGGTTGAGGAGAGATAATTATGGGAGGGGAGGAGAGGTTAATCGAGAGAGGGGAAAGGTTGTTGTTTTTTTTTTTTTTTTAATTAATTAATTAATTATTATTATTAAAACTATTTTTATAATTATGTTTATTTGTTTATTTATTTATTTATTTATGGGCTATTACACACACCCTATACTAACCTATGTCTAAGAAACTAAAATACTACTATCTTGTGCACGTGTCATGGTCTCTACTTGCAATTTTATCGTCAGCCGTACAGGGGTCCCTTACCTTTACCTGAAAATAGAAGTAGGACATGGCTTGAGTATTTTAAGAAATACTCATACATTACCCCACTATTGGGGTCTGGTAATGTAAACACATGCAACTCATAATTTACGAATCTATCATTAAAACCGTCACAGGGGTAACCTCCAGTTCGGACAAAATTAGATGTGTAGTATTTTGCTACAAATGACCAACATGTATGAGCGTGGATCCCTAGGCGATTCGCACCCTTTGGACCAACACGTACGAGCGTCGAGCTAGTTGTACGTAGCGACATCTGAAGGTCAGCAGACCTGAGTGTCATGCAAGGCATGAGCATCATCATTATCATAGTGTACGCGTCTGCACCCATCATTATAAAAAGGAAAGTAGCTCGATGTATATGTATACACAAAATGCATGAAGTCCCTATATTTTTTCATCTTTATTACATCTATATGACACAACCCTATATTCCATTCACATATTACCGTAATGCATGTATTGGTCTTCTTATGTTCATCATCATTAACATTAACTAGGGTTATGCATTAGAAAAATAATCATCATAATGCATCATTGAATTTAAAACATGTGCCTCGTCTTAATATTTAATAATGTCATATTAAGTAATCTCATAATCTTACGTCTTACATCGTTATGTTGTCACGCATCATCATCATCATCATCATAAAACATCATGATGTAAAAACATTGTAGAGCATCATATAACATCATATAGCATCATCATATAACACAATCACGTCATCATATATCATACATCATTATCATATAATATACTCACTACATCATAAAATATAAAGCATACATGACAATTGCACAGGCCACTGTGTACGTCGTCAGACGATTGCACAATTTTTTTTTTTAAATTTATGGTCGTTACAAAGATTTTGATCTAGTTCATGTTGAGGACAAAATTCAAATTATGCCATGGCTTGTGAAGTACTATGATCTAAATCACAAGATTGAAGTTTTTGTGACCTTTGAAACCTTGGAATGTATATTAGTATATAAGATTCAAATAAGATAATTATTTTAAAAAATATTATATTACAAATAAAATAAAATAAACCTATCACGGTAAGTAGGTACTTGCAACGGCACAAAAAAGAAATATAGTAGTTCGCCAAAAATTTGATTTGGGTTAGACATTTTAAGAATGATTTCAATATTTTTGACCTTCTCGAAGTTGAATTTGATCTTATTTAAGAGAAATTAAGGTGAGTACAATGTTCAATTGCTCAGTTGAAGTTAAATTAGGTTAGGAAACAAGAATTTTCTAATGAAACAAGGTGAATGTTCTAATAGGGTGAAACATCTCTACTATACTTGAAACAAACTTTGAGGGATGAAATCAAGCGTATTCGAGTATTAGATAGCATGTCGACCAAGGTCATCCATGTAAGTGGTCTTACAATAGGCATAGTTAGAAGTTTGTGTTATGTAAGATGACACGAGCTCAGTGACTCTATAGTGTCATATGTTTGATATGTGTGAGATGTCTATGATATGACATGTCTATGATATGATATGATTGATGATATGATATATGTCTATGATATGATATGTTGAACTATATGATATGTTGAATGATATGACATATGGAACTATACAATATGTTGAAGGTTACGATGTGTTGCATGACATGATATAATACGATGTATTACATGAATGATAAGCAATAAAAAGTTTTGGCATGATACACATCCCCATACATGTTTTAAAGACTTTGCTATAAAATTATATGATATGAAGGAAAATGGAAGGGGTTGTCTTACATGGTTTAACTAATGTGAAAAAGTTGGGATCTCATGCATAATGGTATGCCACATGCATCGAGATATTTTTTCCTTAGTATTAATATGAACGTGTAGTTTTGAAAAGGAAAATGATCGTCAGTTTAACAAGATGCTACGATGGTTGCTACTCCTTTTGGTTGTCCGATAATAGCACTAGAGACGCTAACCCAACAAGTACGAGGCCCAGAAGGTGTGCAAACCCCCTCGTGGGTCCATATTTGCACGTATGGGGCATGTGTAGAGTAGTAAATACACATGTAGAGTAGACGAAACAACCAGCACCACCGTCAGCTTAAGTGAGGGCTTATGCATCTACGAGCAAGGATATTCGGAAGTCCGACACCGTGGTGACAGGTACACTATTTGTTTTAGGTCATTTCATTTTTACCTTATTTGATTCTGGTTCTAAGCATTCCTTTATTTCTGTATCTTTTGTTGTACAAGTAGGATTCGAATTAGAACCCTTGCTGCATGAAATGTCTGTAAGCACCCGTGCAGGGGTAGACTTAGTAGCTAGGAATAGAGTAAAGAATAGTCAAGTAATCATAGGGAACTAAACTTTAAGCGTTGACCTGATAGTAGTAAATATGACGGACTTCAACATCATACTAGACATGGGTTGGCTAGCCGAAAATCGTGCTAGTATAGACTGTCATAAAAAGAAAGTAAATTTTTTACCACCGGCAGGGCTTACCTTCAAATTTAAAGGCACAAGTATTGGGATTACTTCCAAGGTAGTCTCGATGATGAATGCAAAAAGGTTAATCCAACAAGGCGGATGGACTATATTAGCATGTGCTGTAGACGTAAGAGGAAAAGAAAAGACCCTAGAAAATATGTCAATAGCAAACGAGTTCCTAGATGTATTTTCGGACATCTACTAGGAATACCCCTTTCCCGAGTGGTTGACTTCGTCATCGAACTCGAGTTGGGAACTGGGCCTATTTTCAAAGCACCCTTTCGCATGGCGTTAGTAGTGTAGTTACTAAACTTACCGGATAAAGGGTTCATTTGACCTAGCATATCCCCTCGAAGGTGCGCTAGTGCTGTTTGTTAAGAAGAAAGATGGAACCATGCGTCTGTGCGGCAATTACAGAGAGCTAAATAAGAAAACCGCAAAAAACAAATACCTTCTGCCTAGAATAGAAGACCTATTTGATCAACTCAGAGAGCCAACTGTATTTTCAAAGATAGACCTTCGGTCTGATTATCAGCAAATTAGGATCAATGAAAAAGACGTACCAAAAATAGCGTTTAGGACAAGGTATGGTCACTAAGAGTTCATAGTGATGTCATTTGGTCTCACCAATGCCCCAACTGTGTTTATGGAGTTGATGAACCAAGTATTCAAGGACTGTCTAGACACGTTTGTGATGTTGTTCATTGACGACGTCCTAGTGTACTCGAAGACACATCTAGAACACCAGGAACACCTCCGAAAAGTTTGAACAACCCTAAGAGAGAACAAGTTGTACGACAAGTTCTTCAAGTGCTAATTTTGGTTACGACAAGTCTATTCTAGGACACATGGTGACAAAGGACGGAATATCGGTAGATCCCACCAAGGTAGAAGCAGTCAGAAAGTGGGAACGTCCATCTACGGAAACAGAAGTAAGAAGTTTCCTAGGATTGGCGGGATACTATCGAAGGTTCGTGCAAGGGTACCATTTATAGGGAATGATGCTTGTAAGGCAAGCTTCCTGAACCTGAGTAAGAGATTGGTAATCGTCTCGGTACTCACGGTACTCGAGAGCTCAGAAGGGTAAATGATTTATAGTGACGACTCCAAGAAAGGACTGGGATGTGTATTAATGCAACACAACAAGGTTGTTGCAATCTAAAGTTGGCCGTTGTAGTGTTGGCACTGAAAATTTGGTGACACTACCTGTATTGAGAGAAAACTAAAATTTTTACCGACCACAAGAGTTTGAAATATTTCTTCACCCAGAAAGAGTTAAATATGAGGAAAAGAAGGTGGTTAGAATTGGTGAAGGACTATTAAGTTAAGTAGATATCTAGTACCACCCTGGAAAAGTAAACGTGGTCGCAGATGCTTTTAATAGAAAGACGGTCCACTCGTTGGCTCTCATTACAAGGGAAGTAAGGGTACAAAGAGAATTTGAGTGAGCCAACATAGTTCTAGTGACCGAGGGAGTCATACCACAGTTGGCCCGACTCACAGTGCAACCTACGCTTAGGCAGAGAATTATTACCTCCCAATGAGAAGATCCAAACCTATATAAAGTCCTAAGCCAGCTAGACGAGAGTCCAGTAGATGGATTCTCGAAGTGCTTAGATGAAGGGCTATTGTATTAGGGACGCATATGTGTCCCAAAAATAGAGGAGCTAAGGAAAGAAATACTGATGGAATCTCACAACTTGCCATTTGCCATGCACCAAGGAGTTATTAAGATGTACCAAGATTTAAAACAACATTTCTAGTGGAAGAGCATGAAGAGAAACGTGGTTGAGTTTGTGATCAAGTGATTAGTTTGTCAACAAGTGAAAGCTCCTAGACAAAAGACAACGTGAATGTTACAGCCCCTAAACACCCTAATCAAACCGACAAAACCCTCACCGACCTTTATACCTTCCCCCAGAGTGAACACACGTCGCGAATCACAGGTATCACCATCGAAAAAAGAGATCTAAAAAACGAGTTTTTAAGGAAATGAGATATACCTCCACAAATGTCCAACAACCATGAATCTTCGTGGGAAGGTGGATGTAACGCCTCAACAAAAAAAGAAAAAGAAAAGAAAAGAAAAGAAAGTTGGCCAAGTCATTTTGCCCCTCAAGCCATAATAGGGGGCGAAAGACCTAATCAGTTTGCCTAAAAAAACGAAAGAGAGTTAGAGGGAAAGGTTGAGAGAAAAAAATAGGAGCTACTAGAGATCCTATCAAAAACCGCCATCAGAATCCATTTTCCGCCGACGAGGGACCACTCCTTAGAGAAAAGAGAGGTCTGAGAAGCAAAGGTTCGTTCGCATCAAGGTTTGAGAATGTTTCGTGAGGTAAGACCCTTGAACGAACTTTTTCAGATATGAGATTTTACTATATGAATTGAGTCCTAAAATGTTGATATATTCACCTAGGAACAACTCTCCACACGATATGTGAAGAAGTTTAGCCAAAATCTCAATCTGAAGGCGAAAATTTGAGAATCGTTCGAGAATGGTAAGCGAACTTTCGACACTCTTAACTCGTCTGGTAGTTGTTAGATTGAATAGCACTATGACTTATATGAGTCATGACCTTATGTATTTATAGATTTGTACAATGAGGATTACATGGTGGTCCTTGGTCCAAGATAACAAACTAGGAAATCAGTAGATTCTCCTTGATCCAAGGTAACAAACCAGGAAATCAGTAGATTCTCCTTGATCCAAGGTAACAAACCAGATATCAGTAGATTCTCCTTGATCCATGTTAACAACCTAGGAAATTAGTAGATTATCTTACTATGTACAGATATGACTTATTCTATGTTTAACACCCCCCCTATCAATGTTGACGATGTACCACTAAGTTTAGATTGCGTCTAAAACTACTAAAAGAAGGAGCTGGCAGTGACTTTGTCACGATATCGGCCAGCTGATCCATGGAAGATATGAGTCGCACATCAAGCTAACGAGTCGATACTTATTCACGAACGAAGTAATAATCAACCTCAACATGCTTCGCCCATCAATGAAAGATTGGATTTGCATTCAAATAGGAGGCACCAATGTTGTCACACCATAGGCTAGGCACTCGCGCTTGCGAGATCTCGAGCTCACGCAAGAGGACTGATGGTGTTAGTATAATACATGCGGAAGTAATTTGGATCTTAGGCACTTTTAGAACATCAATTATAGTAAATAACTAGCATGTTCATAAGTATTAAAACTTCATGAGTTTGAATACTAACCTTTTATAGTTCAAATTCCTTTTTCCTCGCGAACTGGTTTCGAACCACCACCAGTGTCTTCTCCACTATCCTCCGGCCTTAGAACGGAATTGTGGAATCCGATGAGTGACTAAACTTGGGAGGGATTTTGTATATATGAAGAGAGTGTTTGTGAGAAGTTTTTCTCAAGGTTTTTCACCAAGGAAGCTCTTCCATGTACCATGATCACTCTATTTAAAGAGTTATATTTGCATGTTCATGCAAATTTGAGATCACCAAATTTTGACACTCAAAATTTCACTCAAATGTTTGGGATTATGTGGCAAGCATGCAAGTTTGAGTTCACCAAATTTTGACACCGTAAAATTCCACTCACATGGATTTTTCCATTTAATGAAGTCAACATTTTTACTTTCTTCATTTTAATTCAACAATTAATTTGAATAACTAATTTCAAATTAAGGTAATATTAAATGATTAATTAAACTATTTAATTAATACTTAATATTAATTCAAATGCCAATCCCAATCAATTCCGACACATAATTGATTAAGATATTTAAATCTTATTTAAATATCTCAGATTCTCTCTTTTTGTTTAATTCGTAAATAAAACAAAATTGCGGTTAAATATATCGTATATATGTAACGCATATTCCCTAATTTGAATTCGAACACTTCGAACTCACTCGTCACACTGTTCTATGGTTTAGTTCGATATGAGCTAGCAGAGGGACCTAATGGACCTATAGATCATGGGCTCCAACGATCCAAGATTAACCGGTTAAACTCATTAACCTGGTTAACCAACATTCTTTAACTACTAGGACACTCCACTATAGCCTAGTAGTTGCACTCCCCTCACTATAGATATATTTCTGTCCATCTGATATAACCATGATTAGTAAGTCGATCATTCACAGGTTGTTCGTAACTAGAGCTGGGTCAATTTACTGTTTAACCCCTGAAGTTACTTCTTGTTCCTTATGTCTCACTGATCCTCTAATGAACAATTGGTTTGTGGTCCAACCAGTAAACCGAATCCCTCTCAGGCCAATGAGAGGGTGGGGCCCCTTGTTCAAGACCTGGAGTCAGTGCTTAAGGGAACTACCTTAAAGTGGGTAGGACCGAATTCCATCTTGCACCCCACGTCCCCAGCTATTCACCAAGTCTTACCCCTGAAATGGGAGGCCTATTGAGTCGTCAAACTCGAGCCACTCTCACCCATGCAAATCTAAGGATAATTCCGAAAAAATAGGAGTTCATGGTTAGCTCAGGATTAAGATCGTGGTTTTCTTCATGGTCCAATCTTATGCAATACTCATTGCATAGGACGCCCCCACTCACATGTCTCCACATGTACAATTTAGTGATCACATTGTTTATATCATATACAAAAGTGTCTCTACATAGTGTCCCCAGAATAAGATACTTAGCCTTATTCTTATACTATAGATCATTTTGACTATATATTTGAACTTGATCCACTCTTATGTCTCTACATATAGTTCAAGTAATCATACTATAGACAGAGTGTTCTTAGTTTATTGGATTTATATTAATGATCGTAAAGTTCACTTTATTCAATAACATTCTTTACTAAATAAACAACAATAATAACTTTATTGAAAAATAGAATATGGTTTTGTTTACAAACTATGAGTTTTAGGACATAAAACCCAACAAACTCCCACTTGGACTAAAACTCTAGTGGGGTTTTATAACGTTGAGTAGAGAGAAAGACATAAATACAATAAACTAGGGCATCACATACTCATGCCTTTTCTCCCACTTGCCCTAGATTACATAACTCGTAGTTCTAGACTCACTAGGTGCCCTTCAAACACTTTAGTTGTGAGGGGCTTTGTAAATGGATCAGCAATGTTGTGCTCTGAAGCTATCTGTGTGACGTTCACATCTCCTCGTTGCACAATCTCCCTTATGAGATGATATTTGCGCTCAATAGGTTTTCCTCACTTATGGCTTCTTGGTTCTTTTGAATTTGCAACTGCTCCACTATTATCACAATAAAGAGTGATGGGAAGATGCATATTTGGAACGACTTCCAAATAAGTTGAGAACTTCCTAAGCCATAAAGATTCTTTTGCTACTTCACAAGTAGCAACATACTCAGCCTCCATGGTGGAATCAACAATGCAGCCTTGCTTTATGCTTCTCCATATTATTGCTCCTCCGTTCATAGTGAAGACAGATCCTGATGTCGATTTCCTCGAATCTACATCGGTTTGAAAATCTGAGTTAGTGTACCCTGTAAGGATTAAATCCATAGCATCGTACATTAGCATATAGTCCCTCATTCTCTTAAGATACTTGAGGATATTCTTAATGGCAGTCCAATGATCACATCCCGGATTGGACTGATATCTGCTGATAATTTCCACAGCATAGCATATGTCAGGTCGGGAACATAGCATGGCATACATCAGACTACCGATTGTTGAAGCATAGGGAATGTGTCTCATATCCTCAACTTCTTGAGGTGTCCTAGGACTTTGTTCCTTCAACAAATGAATTTTGTGCTTGAAAGGTAATAATTCTTTCTTGGAGTCCTGCATCTTATATCGAATCAATATTTTGTCGATGTACGATGCTTGAGACAATGTTAGTGTTTTGTTCTTGCGATTCCGAACAATTTGGATTCCAAGAACAAACTGAGCCTCTCCCAAATCTTTCATTTGGAATTGTGTTGCTAGCCAATGCTTATTATCAGTCAGAAATCCCACATCATTCCCAAAGAGTAGGATATCGTCAACGTACAACACTAGGAAAGTTACTTTAGAGTTGACTATTCTTTTATAAACACAAGGTTCGTCAACATTATGATTAAAGCCATAAGATTTGATCGCAGTATCAAACTTTATATTCTAGGATCGAGATGCTTGCTTCAACCCATAAATGGATCTTTTAAGCTTGCAAACCCTTTGGTCGTGATCTGATTCAATGAACCCCTCTAGTTGAGCCATATAGATACTCTCTTCAAGATTGCCGTTTAGAATGACTGTCTTAACATCCATTTGTCAAATTTCATAATCATAAAATGTGGCAATGGACAAGAGTATTCTAATCGATTTAAACAGAGCAACAGGAGAGAAGGTTTCTTCATAGTCCACCTCCTCTCTTTGGGTATAACCCTTTGCTACAAGTCGAGCTTTAAAGGTCTGTACCTTATCGGTTTAGTCTTTTTTCCTCTTATAGATCCATTTGCAACCAATAGGTTTTACCCCATCTGGTTGATCTATAAGTTCCTAGACTGAATTAAAGTACATTGACTCCATTTCAAGATTCATGGCCTTGATCCACTGATCTCTATCTTTATCATTCATTGCCTATTTATAGGTCAATGGATCCTCAACGCCATCATCAGGTATGATGACTTGAGTTTCTGCCAAACTCAAGTAATGATCAGGTTGAGTTATAACCCTCCCACTATGTCGAGGCATTCTCAACCTTAGTCTTATACTCTATGAATTTTTCAAAAGCTTTGGACTTGTGATGCATTAGGTAAAGATAGCCATACCTTGAATAATCATCAATAAAACTGATGAA
>NW_019268696.1:53555-59446 GCF_002738365.1 Cucurbita moschata
GCACACGATCCAGTCTAACCTCTGTAACTCAAACAGTACCAAAGAACGGAAGTTCGATCTGCGTGTCCTACCCGACCTGTTCACTAACCAACGACACGCGTCCCGCGACTGTACCTCCGCCAAACGTGTGGTAAACACGCGTAGAGAACATCTTTTGTGCTTTAATATCGCATGGTATACACACGTAGAAAACTTCTTTGGTGCTAAAAAAGCACGTGAGCACGTGTATGGACTTTCTTTTTGTCCTGTAATCCTGCTCGAGAAGGCACACGACAAATCTGTAAGTAATAGTGTATGGACTTTCTTTTTGTCCTGTAATCCTGCTCGAGAAGGCACACGACAAATCTGTAAGTAATAACATGTGGACTTTCTTTTTGTCCTGTAATCCTGCTCGAGAAGGCACACGACAAATCTGTAAGTAATAACATGCAAATCTACGAAGCAGTACTTGTACAATTCGCTTTCTTATGAATGCATGCTAGTAAAATTAATCCTAGGTAGCTATTCTTGATTAACAACTACCTAGGAAAGTTACTAAGAGTGAAAACAGACTTGCTAGTTGTTGAAATTTCTTGTCTTACCCAGTATACTGTCTTGATATACTTTACTACCGGTGTATGTAATCATGTTATGACAGTGGATGAGATGTTTATTTATCAGCACTCTATGATATAGAAATCAACCCAAGGGAAAGTATGGAACGGATTACCTTGATGATCAAGATCAAGAGTAAAGAAAACTCGTTTCTAAACTCGTGATTCGAATCACTCCACAAGAGGTTTGATCAATACCACTTGAATGACTCTACATGCAAGTTCTAAACACAAGAATTTGCAAAGAAAGTTTAGCTCTTAACAAAGCTAAAATAGAAATTCTATTCTTAATTCCAAAATCTGATGTCTAATCAAAGAAAAGAAGGCTTTATATAGCCTTTACAACCTTAACCTATGTCATACATAACTCCCAAATTAAATGGGCTAGTAATGAGAAATACCCATAACCTCCATATTTAAATGGCTAGTTAATGGTCGAATATAGTAACCTATGTGGGTTACAATATAACCTTAACTCCTATATTTAAAACTAGTTTAAATATGACAAACAAATAGTTAAACTATAATTAAATAATGCAAATAATAAAATGTGCTTATTAGTCATCCTTGGACTATTTGATAAATTCAGCGGAGTTCATTAAATGCAACTTAAAGTGCATTTAATTCATCTCTTTCTTGAACCTCAACTTTGCACAACATATAAGGGAGGTCTCCAGCGTCTTCTAGAATTTCCTTTGATGAGCTCACCATAGCTTGAATATAACTGTATAAAATTTGTTGTAGCTTCTTGGCTCTCGTCCTTGTAATTGGACCTTGAGGTATGGAAATTCCTTGGTCGTGGTTCATATCATTCTCCCCCTCTTGAGAAGGATTCGTCCTCGAATCCAAGCCATCACCTACATCAAAAGGGCTCAAATCAACAACATTAAAAGTTGCACTAACACCGTACTTACCTGGTAAATCAATTTTATAAGCATTGTCGTTGATGCGCTCAAGAACTTGAAAAGGTCCATCTCCTCGTGGTAAAAGCTTAGATTTTCTTTGAGTAGGAAATCTTTCTTTTCGGAAATGCACCCAAACCCAATCTCCTGGCTTGAAGATGACAATCTTATGTTCTTTATTAATTCGGGTGGCAACCTTGGAATTTTGTTTCTCAATTTGTTCTTTCACTTGCTTGTGCAGTTTATGAACAAACTCAACCTTGGCATTTGCATCAAAATTCACAAACTCTTTTGACGGTATGGGTAACAAGTCAATAGGGGTTAAAGGATTAAAGCCATAAACAATTTCAAAAGGTGTGCATTTAGTAGTGCTATGAACAGCCCTATTATATGCAAATTCTATAAATGGCAAACAATCCTCCCAAGTCTTAAGATTCTTATCAATAATAGCCCTAAGCATAGCAGTCATGGTTCTGTTAACAACTTCAGTTTGTCCATCCGTTTGAGGATGACAAGTAGTTGAATATACTAGCTTAGTTCCTAACTTACCCCATAAAACACGCCAAAAGTGGCTTAAAAATTTTACATCACGATCACTAACGATGCTTTTAGGAATGCCATGCAATCGTACAACTTCCCTAAAGAACAGGTCTGCAATATGTTTTGCATCATCAGTTTTGTGACAAGGAATAAAATGAGCCATTTTACTAAATCGATCAACCACAACAAAAATGCTATCATAACCTTTCCTAGTCCTAGGTAAACCTAAAACAAAATCCATTGATATATCAATCCATGGACCATTAGGAACTGGTAATGGGGAGTATAAACCATGTGGTTGAAGCCTAGACTTAGCTTGTTTACATGCTATGCAACGACCACAAACTTTATGAACATCATGTCTCATTTTAGGCCAAAAAAAATGTTCAGAGAGCATATCATAAGTTTTAGAAACTCCATGGTGTGCCATTAAACCACCTCCATGAGCTTCCCTCACAAGTAGCTCACGGATGGAACAAGATGGTATGCAAAGTTTGCCTTTTCGGAACAAAAATCCATCTAACAACAAGTAATTATCCACAATGAGTCCTTTTTCACAAGATTCAACAAAAGGAGCAAAGAACATGTCATGTTGATACAAATCCTTTATGTGTTCAAAACCCAACAACCTAGCATTCAAAGTATTGAGGAGGACATACCTTCGTGATAAAGCATCTGCTACAATGTTCTCCTTTCCTTGTTTATATTTTATGACATACGGGAATGTTTCAATAAATTCTAACCACTTAGCATGTCGTCGGTTGAGTTTATTTTGTACTCTCAAATGCTTTAAACTTTCATGATCCGTATGAATAATGAACTCCTTAGGCCAAAGATAATGTTGCCAGGTTTGCAATGCACGAACCAAAGCATAAAGCTCTTTGTCATAAGTTGGATACCTCAAAGATGCACCAGTCAACTTCTCACTAAAGAACATTAAAGGTCTTTGATTTTGCATTAATACAGCACCTATCCCTACTCCACTAGCATCACATTCAATTTCAAAAGTAGACTCAAAATTAGGTAATGCAAGCAAGGGAGCAGAACTCAATTTTTCTTTCAAAGTATTAAAAGCAAGTTCTTGATCTTTTTCCCATATAAAGGATACATTTTTCTTAACAAGTTCATTCAAGGGTGAAGCAATTGTACTAAAATTTTTAATGAACCTACGGTAGAAACTTTCAAGACCATGAAAACTTCTTACCTCACTTACATTTTTCGGAGTAGGCCAATCTTTTATAGCCTTCACTTTCTCCTCATCAACCTCAACACCATTAGATGAAACTACAAACCCAAGAAAGTTAACTTTTTCCATGCAAAAGCTACATTTCTTTAAATTTACGTACAAACATTCGTTTCTTAAAGTAGTCAAAACATTGCGTACATGGGTAATATGATCATCTAAAGATTTAGAGTAAACAAGGATGTCATCAAAATAAACAACCACAAACTTACCTAAGTATTCTCGTAAGACATGATTCATTAGTCTCATGAATGTACTAGGTGCATTAGTTAATCCAAAAGGCATAACCAACCATTCATAAAGACCATACTTGGTTTTAAAAGCTGTTTTCCACTCATCCCCAATATGCATGCGAATTTGATGATAACCCGATTTTAAATCAATCTTAGTAAAAAGACTACATCCATGCAATTCATCAAGCATATCATCTAATCTGGGAATTGGATGCCTATACTTTATAGTTATCTTGTTTATAGCCCTACAATCAACACACATACGCCAAGAACCATCTTTCTTAGGTACAAGAATAACTGGAACAGAACAAGGACTCAAACTTTCACGTACATACCCTTTAGCAAGGAGTTCACTTACTTGCCTTTGTATCTCTTCAGCCTCCTTTGGATTAGTCCTATAAGCTGGTCGGTTTGGAATGGGCGCGCCAGGAATGAAGTCAATCTTGTGTTCAATCCCTCTAAGTGGTGGCAAACTACTAGGCATCTCCTCGGAAAATAAATGTTCAAACTCTTGCAAAAGCACAACAAAATCACTAGGCAAAGAAGGGTTAAGCATGTTAGTAAAGTAACAAGACCCCTTGCACATAAGTACAAGAATAGTCTGGTTAGAGAGCAAAACATTCCTAGCCTCACTTGATCTAACATACAAGCTTACTGATTTGGCTTTTCTCTCTTTTTTTTCTCTAGGCTGAGTGTTACTCTCTTGCTTTTCACTCAAGCTCTTTTTTTCACTTGATTCTTTTTCAATCTCTGCTTTTGCATCAGCCTCTTGCCTTTTCTTTTCAAGTTTGCAATGATCAATAAATACATCTTTTGGAGACAATGGGATAAGAGTAGTTTTTCTACCGTTGTGAGTAAAGGAGTATCGATTTGCATACCCATCATACATTACCCGACGATCAAATTGCCATGGCCTCCCCAGTAGTAAATCTCCAACATGCATGGATACAACATCACATAAAACATCATCAACATATTTTCCAATTGTAAAAGAAACAAGAGTTTGTTGAGTTACCCGTACTTCCCCACAATCATTCAACCATTGAAGCTTGTAGGGTCTTGGATGTGGTTGTGTCTTTAAATTAAGTCTTTTGACCAGAATGGAACTCACAACATTGGTGCAACTACCGCTATCAATGACAATACTACAAGGTACAGATTGAACAAGGCACCGAGTTTGAAACAAGTTCTCCCTTTGGTCTAGGCCGTCCTCCTTAATGTGGGTGTTTAGAGCTCGTCGAGTAACCAAAGATATATGTGTAGGGTCCTCTTCACTAAACTCCTCACTCTCATCAGTTTCCTCATTTATGTCGTCATGTGCCTCGTCATCCGTAACAATTTCTCCCTCCTTGATGGTCATAATTCTTGCATTTGGGCAATCTCTACTATAGTGTCCTACCCCTTGACATCTCCAACACTTTAAATCCCTATTTCGAACATTAGACTTTTCTACTTTTTCTTTCCCTGTTCTAGAACTCTCCCCTTTCTCAAATTTAGCTTGAGGCTTCTCATTAATCTCTTGATTTCTATGCTTATAATCAATGTTCTTACTATCCTTTTTCCATGTAGAAGTAGAATTGGGAAAAGTTTTAGAAGAATACCGTTGAGACCTTCGTTGGATTTGCCTCTCGATCTTAATTGCAATGTGCAACAACTCCTCAATATTAGAATAAGGCTGTAAATCAGTCTTGTCTGCAATCTCTATGTTTCACCCATTAAGAAACCGCGCCATGAGAGCCTCCATGTCCTCATCGAGTTCAAGTCGATCCATCAATGTATCCATCTCCTTGTAATAATCCTCCACAGATTTGCGTCCTTGTTTCATTGCGCTTATCTCTTTTAATTTTCTTATAATTTTTTTTTCTCAGTTTGTGTAGAATGTTCATGTTCTATCACAAAAATATATAACAAAAAAAAAAAAAAAAATTCTTATGTTCTTTAAAGTGTTAGATCTGGATCTTATCAACACTTTGTTCTTCTTTAAGATCTTCTTTAAGAACCTATGTGGGTACTGGATGGATGTTATCGCCCCATTGAGCATGTGTGACTCCTAGTGAATGATTGTGTGATCCCTCCCTTTTGAGACTAAGCAACAGAATCGAGCACTGTCTAGGGTAAGCACGTAGATTGGTGGGTCCAGGCTTAGGATTGAACACCTTTAGAGGTTTGAGACCATTGGAATCATGAAGGGCGATTAGAGGGTGAGGCAATATTCTAACAAAATAGTGTGCGCACATAAGTAATTTACAGCATGACAATATTTAAAACACAAAATAAGAAACGAACTCAAAACATTTTAAAACAAAAGAGTTGAGGACGACGGGTTATGGCACCTGCCCAAGAGTCCACTCCCGACTTCGACCAGCTCCTTACTTGAAAA
>NW_019268697.1:0-61230 GCF_002738365.1 Cucurbita moschata
TCAAATCGAAACCCTAAACTCGGACGTTAGAGGTACGTGCTAAAAAAACCAAGTCACGGCCGACGTTTTTAAAAACCTTTTTGGGGAATGATTAGGCTTAACGATTAGAATAGAATTTCGAAGAAACAGAGAGCATAAAACGATAAAGAGTGCTTTAAATTGAAACCCTAATTCGGAAACTCTATACTCGGACGTTTGAAGTACGTGCTAAAAAAATCGAGTGACGTTTGAAGTTTTTCGAAACTTTTGTGGGGAATGATTAGCCTTGATGATTTATTATAAAATTTCGAAGAAACGGAGAGCATAAAATAGATAAAGAGTGCTTCAAATCGAAACCCTATTTCGTAAACTCTAAACTCGGACGTTTGAAGTACGTGCTAAAAAAATCGAGTGACGTTTGAAGTTTTTCGAAACTTTTGTGGGGAATGATTAGCCTTGATGATTTATTATAAAATTTCGAAGAAACGGAGAGCATAAAATAGATAAAGAGTGCTTCAAATCGAAACCCTATTTCGTAAACTCTAAACTCGGACGTTTGAAGTACGTGCTAAAAAAATCGAGTGACGTTTGAAGTTTTTCGAAACTTTTGTGGGGAATGATTAGCCTTGATGATTTATTATAAAATTTCGAAGAAACGGAGAGCATAAAATAGATAAAGAGTGCTTCAAATCGAAACCCTATTTCGTAAACTCTAAACTCGGACGTTTGAAGTACGTGCTAAAAAAATCGAGTGACGTTTGAAGTTTTTCGAAACTTTTGTGGGGAATGATTAGCCTTGATGATTTATTATAAAATTTCGAAGAAACGGAGAGCATAAAATAGATAAAGAGTGCTTCAAATCGAAACCCTATTTCGTAAACTCTAAACTCGGACGTTTGAAGTACGTGCTAAAAAAATCGAGTGACGTTTGAAGTTTTTCGAAACTTTTGTGGGGAATGATTAGCCTTGATGATTTATTATAAAATTTCGAAGAAACGGAGAGCATAAAATAGATAAAGAGTGCTTCAAATCGAAACCCTATTTCGTAAACTCTAAACTCGGACGTTTGAAGTACGTGCTAAAAAAATCGAGTGACGTTTGAAGTTTTTCGAAACTTTTGTGGGGAATGATTAGCCTTGATGATTTATTATAAAATTTCGAAGAAACGGAGAGCATAAAATAGATAAAGAGTGCTTCAAATCGAAACCCTATTTCGTAAACTCTAAACTCGGACGTTTGAAGTACGTGCTAAAAAAATCGAGTGACGTTTGAAGTTTTTCGAAACTTTTGTGGGGAATGATTAGCCTTGATGATTTATTATAAAATTTCGAAGAAACGGAGAGCATAAAATAGATAAAGAGTGCTTCAAATCGAAACCCTATTTCGTAAACTCTAAACTCGGACGTTTGAAGTACGTGCTAAAAAAATCGAGTGACGTTTGAAGTTTTTCGAAACTTTTGTGGGGAATGATTAGCCTTGATGATTTATTATAAAATTTCGAAGAAACGGAGAGCATAAAATAGATAAAGAGTGCTTCAAATCGAAACCCTATTTCGTAAACTCTAAACTCGGACGTTTGAAGTACGTGCTAAAAAAATCGAGTGACGTTTGAAGTTTTTCGAAACTTTTGTGGGGAATGATTAGCCTTGATGATTTATTATAAAATTTCGAAGAAACGGAGAGCATAAAATAGATAAAGAGTGCTTCAAATCGAAACCCTATTTCGTAAACTCTAAACTCGGACGTTTGAAGTACGTGCTAAAAAAATCGAGTGACGTTTGAAGTTTTTCGAAACTTTTGTGGGGAATGATTAGCCTTGATGATTTATTATAAAATTTCGAAGAAACGGAGAGCATAAAATAGATAAAGAGTGCTTCAAATCGAAACCCTATTTCGTAAACTCTAAACTCGGACGTTTGAAGTACGTGCTAAAAAAATCGAGTGACGTTTGAAGTTTTTCGAAACTTTTGTGGGGAATGATTAGCCTTGATGATTTATTATAAAATTTCGAAGAAACGGAGAGCATAAAATAGATAAAGAGTGCTTCAAATCGAAACCCTATTTCGTAAACTCTAAACTCGGACGTTTGAAGTACGTGCTAAAAAAATCGAGTGACGTTTGAAGTTTTTCGAAACTTTTGTGGGGAATGATTAGCCTTGATGATTTATTATAAAATTTCGAAGAAACGGAGAGCATAAAATAGATAAAGAGTGCTTCAAATCGAAACCCTATTTCGTAAACTCTAAACTCGGACGTTTGAAGTACGTGCTAAAAAAATCGAGTGACGTTTGAAGTTTTTCGAAACTTTTGTGGGGAATGATTAGCCTTGATGATTTATTATAAAATTTCGAAGAAACGGAGAGCATAAAATAGATAAAGAGTGCTTCAAATCGAAACCCTATTTCGTAAACTCTAAACTCGGACGTTTGAAGTACGTGCTAAAAAAATCGAGTGACGTTTGAAGTTTTTCGAAACTTTTGTGGGGAATGATTAGCCTTGATGATTTATTATAAAATTTCGAAGAAACGGAGAGCATAAAATAGATAAAGAGTGCTTCAAATCGAAACCCTATTTCGTAAACTCTAAACTCGGACGTTTGAAGTACGTGCTAAAAAAATCGAGTGACGTTTGAAGTTTTTCGAAACTTTTGTGGGGAATGATTAGCCTTGATGATTTATTATAAAATTTCGAAGAAACGGAGAGCATAAAATAGATAAAGAGTGCTTCAAATCGAAACCCTATTTCGTAAACTCTAAACTCGGACGTTTGAAGTACGTGCTAAAAAAATCGAGTGACGTTTGAAGTTTTTCGAAACTTTTGTGGGGAATGATTAGCCTTGATGATTTATTATAAAATTTCGAAGAAACGGAGAGCATAAAATAGATAAAGAGTGCTTCAAATCGAAACCCTATTTCGTAAACTCTAAACTCGGACGTTTGAAGTACGTGCTAAAAAAATCGAGTGACGTTTGAAGTTTTTCGAAACTTTTGTGGGGAATGATTAGCCTTGATGATTTATTATAAAATTTCGAAGAAACGGAGAGCATAAAATAGATAAAGAGTGCTTCAAATCGAAACCCTATTTCGTAAACTCTAAACTCGGACGTTTGAAGTACGTGCTAAAAAAATCGAGTGACGTTTGAAGTTTTTCGAAACTTTTGTGGGGAATGATTAGCCTTGATGATTTATTATAAAATTTCGAAGAAACGGAGAGCATAAAATAGATAAAGAGTGCTTCAAATCGAAACCCTATTTCGTAAACTCTAAACTCGGACGTTTGAAGTACGTGCTAAAAAAATCGAGTGACGTTTGAAGTTTTTCGAAACTTTTGTGGGGAATGATTAGCCTTGATGATTTATTATAAAATTTCGAAGAAACGGAGAGCATAAAATAGATAAAGAGTGCTTCAAATCGAAACCCTATTTCGTAAACTCTAAACTCGGACGTTTGAAGTACGTGCTAAAAAAATCGAGTGACGTTTGAAGTTTTTCGAAACTTTTGTGGGGAATGATTAGCCTTGATGATTTATTATAAAATTTCGAAGAAACGGAGAGCATAAAATAGATAAAGAGTGCTTCAAATCGAAACCCTATTTCGTAAACTCTAAACTCGGACGTTTGAAGTACGTGCTAAAAAAATCGAGTGACGTTTGAAGTTTTTCGAAACTTTTGTGGGGAATGATTAGCCTTGATGATTTATTATAAAATTTCGAAGAAACGGAGAGCATAAAATAGATAAAGAGTGCTTCAAATCGAAACCCTATTTCGTAAACTCTAAACTCGGACGTTTGAAGTACGTGCTAAAAAAATCGAGTGACGTTTGAAGTTTTTCGAAACTTTTGTGGGGAATGATTAGCCTTGATGATTTATTATAAAATTTCGAAGAAACGGAGAGCATAAAATAGATAAAGAGTGCTTCAAATCGAAACCCTATTTCGTAAACTCTAAACTCGGACGTTTGAAGTACGTGCTAAAAAAATCGAGTGACGTTTGAAGTTTTTCGAAACTTTTGTGGGGAATGATTAGCCTTGATGATTTATTATAAAATTTCGAAGAAACGGAGAGCATAAAATAGATAAAGAGTGCTTCAAATCGAAACCCTATTTCGTAAACTCTAAACTCGGACGTTTGAAGTACGTGCTAAAAAAATCGAGTGACGTTTGAAGTTTTTCGAAACTTTTGTGGGGAATGATTAGCCTTGATGATTTATTATAAAATTTCGAAGAAACGGAGAGCATAAAATAGATAAAGAGTGCTTCAAATCGAAACCCTATTTCGTAAACTCTAAACTCGGACGTTTGAAGTACGTGCTAAAAAAATCGAGTGACGTTTGAAGTTTTTCGAAACTTTTGTGGGGAATGATTAGCCTTGATGATTTATTATAAAATTTCGAAGAAACGGAGAGCATAAAATAGATAAAGAGTGCTTCAAATCGAAACCCTATTTCGTAAACTCTAAACTCGGACGTTTGAAGTACGTGCTAAAAAAATCGAGTGACGTTTGAAGTTTTTCGAAACTTTTGTGGGGAATGATTAGCCTTGATGATTTATTATAAAATTTCGAAGAAACGGAGAGCATAAAATAGATAAAGAGTGCTTCAAATCGAAACCCTATTTCGTAAACTCTAAACTCGGACGTTTGAAGTACGTGCTAAAAAAATCGAGTGACGTTTGAAGTTTTTCGAAACTTTTGTGGGGAATGATTAGCCTTGATGATTTATTATAAAATTTCGAAGAAACGGAGAGCATAAAATAGATAAAGAGTGCTTCAAATCGAAACCCTAAACTCGGACGTTAGAGGTACGTGCTAAAAAAACCAAGTCACGGCCGACGTTTTTAAAAACCTTTTTGGGGAATGATTAGGCTTAACGATTAGAATAGAATTTCGAAGAAACGGAGAGCATAAAACGATAAAGAGTGCTTTAAATTGAAACCCTAATTCGAAAACTCTATACTCGGACGTTTGAAGTACGTGCTAAAAAAATCGAGTGACGTTTGAAGTTTTTCGAAACTTTTGTGGGGAATGATTAGCCTTGATGATTTATTATAAAATTTCGAAGAAACGGAGAGCATAAAATAGATAAAGAGTGCTTCAAATCGAAACCCTATTTCGGAAACCCTAAACTCGGACGTTTGAAGTACGTGATAAAAAAACCAAGTCATGGCCGACGTTTTCAAAAACTCTTTTGGGGAATGATTAGACTTGATGATTTAGAATAGAATTTTGAAGAAACGGAGTGCATAAAATAGATAAAGAGTGCTTCAAATCGAAACCCTATTTCGGAAACCCTAAAATGGGATGTTTGGAGTACGTTCTAAAAAAACCGAGTGACGTTTGAAATTTTTCAAAACTTTTGTGGGGAATGATTTGGCTTGATGATTTGTTATAGAATTTCGAAGAAACGGAGAGCATAAAACAGGTGAAGAGTTTTTCAAATCGAAACCCTAATTCGGAAACTCTAAACTCAGACGTTTAAACTAGTGCTAAAAAAACCCGTGTGACGTTCGTCGTTTTTGGAAACTTTTTTGGGTAATGGTTAGGCTTGATGAATTTGAATAAAATTTCGAAGAAACGGAGAGCATAAAATAGATAAAGAGTGCTTCATATCGAAACCCTGTTTCGGAAAGCTTAAACTAGTTCGTTTGAAGTATGTGCAAAAAAATCGAGTCAGGACTGAGGTTTTAAGAAACTTTTATGGGGAATTATTAGGCTTGATGATTTATTATAGAATTTCGAAGAAACGGAGTGCAAAAAATAGATAAAGAGTTCTTCAAATCAAAACCCAATTTCAGAAACCCTAAACTGGGATGTTTGAAGTACGTGCTAAAAAAACAAAGTCACGGCTGACGTTTTTAAAAACTTTTTGGGGAATTATTAGGCTTAATGATTTAGAATAGTATTTTGTAGAAACGGAGAGAATAAAACAGATAAAGAGTGCTTTAAATCGAAACCCTAATTCAAAAACTCTAAACTCGGACGTTTGAAGTACGTGCTAAAAAAGCCGAGTGACGTTTATAGTTTTTGGAAACTTTTGTGGTGAATAATTAGGCTTGATTATTTATTATAGAATTTCGAAGAAACGGAGAGCATAAAACAGATAAAGAGTGCTTCAAATCGAAACCCTATTTCGTAAACTCTAAACTCGGACGTTTGAAGTACGTGCTAAAAAAACCGAGTGACGTTTGAATTTTTTTGAAACTTTTGTGGGGAATGATTAGGCTTGATGATTTATTATAGAATTTCGAAGAAACGGAGAGCATAAAACCGATAAAGAGTGCTTCAAATAGAAACCCTATTTCGGAAACCCTAAACTCGGACGTTTGAAGTACGTGCTAAAAAAACAAAGTCGTGGCCGACGTTTTCAAAAACTTTATTGTGGAATGATTTAGAATAAAATTTTGAATAAACGGAGAGCATAAAATAGATACAGAGTGCTTCAAATCGAAACCCAAATTCGGAAACTCTAAACTCGGACGTTTGAAGTACGAGCTAAAAAAACCGAGCGATTTGAAATTTTTCGAAAATTTTGTGGGGAATGATTTTGCTTTATGATTTATTATAGAATATCGAAGAAACAGAGAGCATAAAACAGGTGAAGAGTTCTTCAAATCGAAACCCTAATTCGAAAACTCTAAACTCGGACGTTTAAACTAGTGCTAAAAAAACCTAGTGATGTTCGTCGTAATGGTTAGGCTTGATGATTTAGAATAAAACTTCGAAGGAACGGAGAGCATAAAATAGATAAAGAGTGCTTCAAATCGAAACCCTGTTTCGAAAACCCTAAACTTGTTCGTTTGAATTACGTGCAAAAAAAATTGAGTCACGACTGAAGTTTTTAGAAACTTTTATGGGGAATGATTAGGCTTGATGATTTAGATTTTATTTCGAAGAAAGGGAGTGCATAAAACAGATAAAAGAGTTTTTCAAATCGAAACCCTATTTCGGAAACTCTAAACTCGGACGATTGAAGTACGTGCTAAAAATACCGAGTGACGTTTGACGTTTTTCGAAACTTTTGTGGGGAATGATTAGGATTCATGATTTAGAATAGAATTTTGAACAAACTGAGATCGTCAAATAGATAGAGTTCTTCAAATCGAAACCCTATTTCGGAAACCCTAAACTCAGACGTTTGAAGTGCGTGCTAAAAAAACAAAGTCATGGCCGAATTTTGTAAAACATTTTTTGGGGAATGATTAGGCTTGACAATTTATTATAGAATTTCGAAGAAACGGAGAGCATCAAACAGATAAAGAGTGCTTCAAATCGAAACCCTAAACTCGGACGTTAGAGGTACGTGCTAAAAAAACCAAGTCACGGCCGACGTTTTTAAAAACCTTTTTGGGGAATGATTAGGCTTAATGATTAGAATAGAATTTCGAAGAAACGGAGAGCATAAAACGATAAAGAGTGCTTTAAATTGAAACCCTAATTCGGAAACTCTATACTCGGACGTTTGAAGTACGTGCTAAAAAAATCGAGTGACGTTTGAAGTTTTTCGAAACTTTTGTGGGGAATGATTAGCCTTGATGATTTATTATAAAATTTCGAAGAAACGGAGAGCATAAAACAGATGAAGAGTGCTTCAAATCGAAACCATAATTCAGAAACTCTAAACTCGGACGTTTGAAGTACGTGATAAAAAAACCAAGTCATGGCCGACGTTTTCAAAAACTCTTTTGGGGAATGATTAGACTTGATGATTTAGAATAGAATTTTGAAGAAACGGAGTGCATAAAACAGATAAAGAGTTTTTGGAATCGAAACCCTATTTCGGAAACCCTAAAATGGGATGTTTGGAGTACGTTCTAAAAAACCGAGTCACGCCCGGTGTTTTTCGAAACTTTTTTGGGGATTGATTAGGCTTGATGATTTAGAATTGTATTTCGAAGAAACGGAGTGCATAAAAAAGATAAAGAGTGCTCCAAATCGTAACCCTAATTCGGAATCCCTAAACTGGGATGTTTGAAGTGCGTGCTAAAAAAACCCACTTTCATTTGACGTTTTTTGAAACTTTTGTGTGGAATGATTAGGATTAATGATTTAGAAAAGAAATTCAAAGATACGGAGAGCATAAAACCGATAAAAAGTGCTGCAAATCGAAACCCTATTTCGGAAACCATAAACTCGGACGATTGAAGTACGTGCTAAAAAAACAGAGTGCATAAAATTTCTTTGGGGAATGGAGTAGGCTTCATAATTTAGAATAGTATTTCTGAGAAACGGAGTGCATAAAGTAGATAAAGAGTACTTCAAATCGTAACCCAAATTCAGAAACCCTAAACTCGGACGTTTGAAGTACGTGCTAAAAAAAACCACTTTCGTTCGACGTTTTTCAAAACTTTTGTACGGAATGATTGGGCTTGATGATTTAGAATAGAATTTCGAAGAAACGAAGAGCATAAAAAAGATTAAGAGTGCTTCAAATTGAAACCCTATTTCGGAAGCCCTAAACTGGTAGGTTTGAAGTACGTGCTAAAACATCGAGTCACGGTCGACGATTTTTGAAACTTTTGTGGCGAATGATTAGGCTTGATGATTTAGAATAGTATTTCGAAGAAATGGAGTGCATAAAAAGAATAAAGAGTGCTTCAAATCGAAACCCTATTTCGGAAACCTTAAACTAGAACGTTCGAAGTGCGTGCTAAAAAAACCGAGTGACGTTCGATGTTTTTCGAAACTTTTGTAGGGAATGATTCGGCTTGATGATTTAGAATAGAATTTCGAAGAAACAGAGAGCATGAAATAGATAAAGAGTGCTTCAAATCAAAACCCTATTTCGAAAACTCTAAACTCGGACGTTTGAAGTACGTGCTAAAAAACCGAGTGACGTTTGAATTTTTTCGAACTTTTTGTGGGAAATGATTAGACTTGATGATTTAGAATAGAATTTTGAAGAAACGGAGAGCATAAAACAGATGAAGAGTTCTTCAAAATCGAAACCATATTTCGGAAACCCTAAACTTGGACGTTTGAAGTGCGTGCTAAAAAAACCAACTCACGGCCGACGTTTTTAAAAACTTTTTTGGGGAATGATTCGGCTTGAGGAGGATTTGGAAGAGAATCGCAGAAATGGAGACCATAAAACAATAAAGAGTGCTTTAAATCGAAACCCGAATTCGAAAACTCTAAACTCGGACGTTTGAAGTACGTGCTTCAAAAACCGAGGGACGTTTGAAGTTTTTCGAAACTTTTGTGGGGAATGATTAGGCTTGACAATTTATTATAGAATTTCGAAGAAACGGAGAGCATCAAACAGATAAAGAGTGCTTCAAATCGAAACCCTAAACTCGGACGTTAGAGGTACGTGCTAAAAAAACCAAGTCATGGCCGACGTTTTTAAAAACTTTTTCGGGGAATGATTAGGCTTGATGATTTATAATAGAATTTCAAAGAAACGGAGAGCATAAAACAGATAAAAAGTGCTTCAAATCGAATTCCTAATTCGGAAACTCTAAACTCGGAAGTCTGAAGTACGTGCTAAAAAAACTAAGTGACGTTCGACGTTTTTAGAAACTGTTTTGGGTAATGATTAGGCTTGATGATTTAGAATTGAATTTCGAAGAAATGGAGAGCATAAAATAGATAAAGAGTGCTTCAAAACCAAACCCTGTTTCGGAAACTCTAAACTGGTTCGTTTGAAGTACGTGCAAAAAAATCGAGTCAAACGGAGTGCCTAAAACAAATAAAGAGTGCTTCAAATCGAAACCTCTTTTCGGAAACCCAAAACTGGACGTTTGAAGTACGTGCTAAAAAAACTGAGTGACGTTCGACGTTTTTAGAAACTTTTGTGGGGAATGTTTAGGCCTTATGATTTAGAATAGTATTCGTAGAAACAGAGTGCATAAAAAAGATATAGAGTTCTTCAAATTGAAACTCTTAGTCGGAAACTCTAAACTTGTACGTTTGACGTGCGTGCTAAAAAAATCAAGTGATGTTCGACGTTTCGAGAAACTATTTTGGGTAATAATTAGGATTGATGATTTAGAATAGAATTTTGAACAAACGGAGTGCATAAAATTGATAAAGAGTTCTTCAAACCGAAACCCTAATTCAGAAACCCTAAACTTGGACGTTGGAAGTACGTGCTAAAGAAATCGAGTGACATTCGACGTTTTACAAAACTTTTGAACGGAATGATTAGGCTCGAAGATTTAGAATAGAATTTCGAATAAACGAAGACAATAAAACATATAAAGAGTGTTTGAAATTGAAACCCAATTTCGAAAACCCTAAACTCAGACGATCAAAGTACGTGCTACGAAAACCGAGTGACGTACGACGTTATTAGAAACTTTTGTGGGGAATGTTTAGGCTTGATGATTTAGAATAGTATTTCAAAGAAACGGAGTGCATAAAACAAATAAAGAGTGCTTCAAATCGAAACCTCTTTTCGGAAACCCTAAACTGGACGTTTGAAGTACGTGCTAAAAAAACTGAGTGACGTTCGACGTTTTTAGAAACTTTTGTGGGGAATGTTTAGGCCTTATGATTTAGAATAGTATTCGAAGAAACGGAGTGCATAAAAAAGATAAAGAGTTCTTCTAATTGAAACTCTTAGTCGGAAACTCTAAACTCGTTCGTTTGACGTGCGTGCTAAAAAAATCAAGTGATGTTCGACGTTTCGAGAAACTATTTTGGGTAATAATTAGGATTTATGTTTTAGAATAGAATTTTGAACAAACGGAGTGTATAAAATTGATAAAGAGTTCTTCAAACCGAAACCCTAATTCAGAAACCCTAACCTTGAACGTTTGAAGTACGTGCTAACGAAATCGAGTGACATTTGACGTTTTACAAAACTTTTGAACGGAATGATTAGGCTCGAAGATTTAGAATAGAATTTCGAATAAACGAAGACAATAAAACATATAAAGAGTGTTTGAAATTGAAACACAATTTTGAAAACCCTAAACTCAGACGATCAAAGTACGTGCTAAGAAAACCGAGTGACGTTCGACGTTTTTAGAAACTTTTGTGGGGAATGTTTAGGCTTGATGATTTAGAATAGTATTTCAAAGAAACGGAGTGCATAAAACAAATAAAGAGTTCTTCAAATCGAAACCTCTTTTCGGAAACCCTAAACTGGACGTTTGAAGTACGTGCTAAAAAAACTGAGTGACGTTCGACGTTTTTAGAAACTTTTGTGGGGAATGTTTAGGCCTTATGATTTAGAATAGTATTCGAAGAAACGGAGTGCATAAAAAAGATAAAGAGTTCTTCAAATTGAAACTCTTAGTCGGAAACTCTAAACTCGTACGTTTGACGTGCGTGCTAAAAAAATCAAGTGATGTTCGACGTTTCGAGAAACTTTTTTGGGTAATAATTAGGATTGATGATTTAGAATAGAATTTTGAACAAACGGAGTGCATAAAATTGATAAAGAGTTCTTCAAACCGAAACCCTAATTCAGAAACCCTAAACTTGGACGTTGGAAGTACGTGCTAAAGAAATCGAGTGACATTCGACGTTTTACAAAACTTTTGAACGGAATGATTAGGCTCGAAGATTTAGAATAGAATTTCGAATAAACGAAGACAATAAAACATATAAAGAGTGTTTGAAATTGAAACCCAATTTTGAAAACCCTAAACTCAGACGATCAAAGTACGTGCTAAGAAAACCGAGTGACGTTCGACGTTTTTAGAAACTTTTGTGGGGAATGTTTAGGCTTGATGATTTAGAATAGTATTTCAAAGAAACGGAGTGCATAAAACAAATAAAGAGTTCTTCAAATCGAAACCTCTTTTCGGAAACCCTAAACTGGACGTTTGAAGTACGTGCTAAAAAAACTGAGTGACGTTCGACGTTTTTAGAAACTTTTGTGGGGAATGTTTAGGCCTTATGATTTAGAATAGTATTCGAAGAAACGGAGTGCATAAAAAAGATAAAGAGTTCTTCAAATTGAAACTCTTAGTCGGAAACTCTAAACTCGTACGTTTGACGTGCGTGCTAAAAAAATCAAGTGATGTTCGACGTTTCGAGAAACTATTTTGGGTAATAATTAGGATTGATGATTTAGAATAGAATTTTGAACAAACGGAGTGCATAAAATTGATAAAGAGTTCTTCAAACCGAAACCCTAATTCAGAAACCCTAAACTTGGACGTTGGAAGTACGTGCTAAAGAAATCGAGTGACATTCGACGTTTTACAAAACTTTTGAACGGAATGATTAGGCTCGAAGATTTAGAATAGAATTTCGAATAAACGAAGACAATAAAACATATAAAGAGTGTTTGAAATTGAAACCCAATTTCGAAAACCCTAAACTCAGACGATCAAAGTACGTGCTACGAAAACCGAGTGACGTTCGACGTTTTTAGAAACTTTTGTGGGGAATGTTTAGGCTTGATGATTTAGAATAGTATTTCAAAGAAACGGAGTGCATAAAACAAATAAAGAGTGCTTCAAATCGAAACCTCTTTTCGGAAACCCTAAACTGGACGTTTGAAGTACGTGCTAAAAAAACTGAGTGACGTTCGACGTTTTTAGATACTTTTGTGGGGAATGTTTAGGCCTTATGATTTAGAATAGTATTCGAAGAAACGGAGTGCATAAAAAAGATAAAGAGTTCTTCTAATTGAAACTCTTAGTCGGAAACTCTAAACTCGTACGTTTGACGTGCGTGCTAAAAAAATCAAGTGATGTTCGACGTTTCGAGAAACTTTTTTGGGTAATAATTAGGATTGATGTTTTAGAATAGAATTTTGAACAAACGGAGTGCATAAAATTGATAAACAGTTCTTCAAACCGAAACCCTAATTCAGAAACCCTAAACTTGGACGTTGGAAGTACGTGCTAAAGAAATCGAGTGACATTCGACGTTTTACAAAACTTTTGAACGGAATGATTAGGCTCGAAGATTTAGAATAGAATTTCGAATAAACGAAGACAATAAAACATATAAAGAGTGTTTGAAATTGAAACCCAATTTTGAAAACCCTAAACTCAGACGATCAAAGTACGTGCTAAGAAAACCGAGTGACGTTCGACGTTATTAGAAACTTTGGTGGGGAATGTTTAGGCTTGATGATTTAGAATAGTATTTCAAAGAAACGGAGTGCATAAAACAAATAAAGAGTGCTTCAAATCGAAACCTCTTTTCGGAAACCCTAAACTGGACGTTTGAAGTACGTACAAATAAAGAGTGCTTCAAATCGAAACCTCTTTTCGGAAACCCTAAACTGGACGTTTGAAGTACGTGCTAAAAAAACTGAGTGACGTTCGAAACCTCTTTTCGGAAACCCTAAACTGGACGTTTGAAGTACGTGCTAAAAAAACTGAGTGACGTTCGACGTTTTTAGAAACTTTTGTGGGGAATGTTTAGGCCTTATCGTGCTAAAAAAACTGAGTGACGTTCGACGTTTTTAGAAACTTTTGTGGGGAATGTTTAGGCCTTATAATTTAGAATAAACTGAGTGACGTTCGACGTTTTTAGAAACTTTTGTGGGGAATGTTTAGGCCTTATAATTTAGAATAGTATTCGAAGAAACGGAGTGCATAAAAAAGATAAAGAGTTCTTCTAATTGAAACTCTTAGTCGGAAACTCTAAACTCGTACGTTTGACGTGCGTGCTAAAAAAATCAAGTGATGTTCGACGTTTCGAGAAACTTTTTTGGGTAATAATTAGGATTGATGTTTTAGAATAGAATTTTGAACAAACGGAGTGCATAAAATTGATAAACAGTTCTTCAAACCGAAACCCTAATTCAGAAACCCTAAACTTGGACGTTGGAAGTACGTGCTAAAGAAATCGAGTGACATTCGACGTTTTTCAGAACTTTTGAACGGAATGATTAGGCTCGAAGATTTAGAATAGAATTTCGAATAAACGAAGACAATAAAACATATAAAGAGTGTTTGAAATTGAAACCCAATTTCGAAAACCCTAAACTCAGACGATCAAAGTACGTGCTACGAAAACCGAGTGACGTACGACGTTATTAGAAACTTTTGTGGGGAATGTTTAGGCTTGATGATTTAGAATAGTATTTCAAAGAAACGGAGTGCATAAAACAAATAAAGAGTGCTTCAAATCGAAACCTCTTTTCGGAAACCCTAAACTGGACGTTTGAAGTACGTGCTAAAAAAACTGAGTGACGTTCGACGTTTTTAGAAACTTTTGTGGGGAATGTTTAGGCCTTATGATTTAGAATAGTATTCGAAGAAACGGAGTGCATAAAAAAGATAAAGAGTTCTTCAAATTGAAACTCTTAGTCGGAAACTCTAAACTCGTACGTTTGACGTGCGTGCTAAAAAAATCAAGTGATGTTCGACGTTTCGAGAAAATTTTTTGGGTAATAATTAGGATTGATGTTTTAGAATAGAATTTTGAACAAACGGAGTGCATAAAATTGATAAACAGTTCTTCAAACCGAAACCCTAATTCAGAAACCCTAAACTTGGACGTTGGAAGTACGTGCTAACGAAATCGAGTGACATTCGACGTTTTACAAAACTTTTGAACGGAATGATTATGCTCGAAGATTTAGAATAGAATTTCGAATAAACGAAGACAATAAAACATATAAAGAGTGTTTGAAATTGAACCCCAATTTTGAAAACCCTAAACTCAGACGATCAAAGTACGTGCTAAGAAAACCGAGTGACGTTCGACGTTTTTAGAAACTTTTGTGGGGAATGTTTAGGCTTGATGATTTAGAATAGTATTTCAAAGAAACGGAGTGCATAAAACAAATAAAGAGTTCTTCAAATCGAAACCTCTTTTCGGAAACCCTAAACTGGACGTTTGAAGTACGTGCTAAAAAAACTGAGTGACGTTCGACGTTTTTAGAAACTTTTGTGGGGAATGTTTAGGCCTTATGATTTAGAATAGTATTCGAAGAAACGGAGTGCATAAAAAAGATAAAGAGTTCTTCAAATTGAAACTCTTAGTCGGAAACTCTAAACTCATACGTTTGACGTGCGTGCTAAAAAAATCAAGTGATGTTCGACGTTTCGAGAAACTTTTTTGGGTAATAATTAGGATTGATGATTTAGAATAGAATTTTGAACAAACGGAGTGCATAAAATTGATAAAGAGTTCTTCAAACCGAAACCCTAATTCAGAAACCCTAAACTTGGACGTTGGAAGTACGTGCTAAAGAAATCGAGTGACATTCGACGTTTTACAAAACTTTTGAACGGAATGATTAGGCTCGAAGATTTAGAATAGAATTTCGAATAAACGAAGACAATAAAACATATAAAGAGTGTTTGAAATTGAAACACAATTTTGAAAACCCTAAACTCAGACGATCAAAGTACGTGCTAAGAAAACCGAGTGACGTTCGACGTTTTTAGAAACTTTTGTGGGGAATGTTTAGGCTTGATGATTTAGAATAGTATTTCAAAGAAACGGAGTGCATAAAACAAATAAAGAGTGCTTCAAATCGAAACCTCTTTTCGGAAACCCTAAACTGGACGTTTGAAGTACGTGCTAAAAAAACTGAGTGACGTTCGACGTTTTTAGAAACTTTTGTGGGGAATGTTTAGGCCTTATGATTTAGAATAGTATTCGAAGAAACGGAGTGCATAAAAAAGATAAAGAGTTCTTCAAATTGAAACTCTTAGTCGGAAACTCTAAACTCGTACGTTTGACGTGCGTGCTAAAAAAATCAAGTGATGTTCGACGTTTCGAGAAACTTTTTTGGGTAATAATTAGGATTGATGATTTAGAATAGAATTTTGAACAAACGGAGTGCATGAAATTGATAAAGAGTTCTTCAAACCGAAACCCTAATTCAGAAACCCTAACCTTGAACGTTTGAAGTACGTGCTAAAGAAATCGAGTGACATTAGACGTTTTACAAAACTTTTGAACGGAATGATTAGGCTCGAAGATTTAGAATAGAATTTCGAATAAACGAAGACAATAAAACATATAAAGAGTGTTTGAAATTGAACCCAATTTTGAAAACCCTAAACTCAGACGATCAAAGTACGTGCTAAGAAAACCGAGTGACGTTCGACGTTTTTAGAAACTTTTGTGGGGAATGTTTAGGCTTGATGATTTAGAATAGTATTTCAAAGAAACGGAGTGCATAAAACAAATAAAGAGTTCTTCAAATCGAAACCTCTTTTCGGAAACCCTAAACTGGACGTTTGAAGTACGTGCTAAAAAAACTGAGTGACGTTCGACGTTTTTAGATACTTTTGTTGGGAATGTTTAGGCCTTATGATTTAGAATAGTATTCGAAGAAACGGAGTGCATAAAAAAGATAAAGAGTTCTTCAAATTGAAACTCTTAGTCGGAAACTCTAAACTCGTACGTTTGACGTGCGTGCTAAAAAAATCAAGTGATGTTCGACGTTTCGAGAAACTTTTTTGGGTAATAATTAGGATTGATGTTTTAGAATGGAATTTTGAACAAACGGAGTGCATAAAATTGATAAACAGTTCTTCAAACCGAAACCCTAATTCAGAAACCCTAAACTTAGACGTTTGAAGTACGTGCTAACGAAATCGAGTGACATTCGACGTTTTACAAAACTTTTGAACGGAATGATTAGGCTCGAAGATTTAGAATAGAATTTCGAATAAACGAAGACAATAAAACATATAAAGAGTGTTTGAAATTGAAACCCAATTTCGAAAACCCTAAACTCAGACGATCAAAGTACGTGCTACAAAAACCGAGTGATGTTCGACGTTTTTTGAAACTTTTGTGGGGAATGTTTAGGCTTGATGATTTAGAATAGTATTTCAAAGAAACGGAGTGCATAAAACAAATAAAGAGTGCTTCAAATCGAAACCTCTTTTCGGAAACCCTAAACTGGACGTTTGAAGTACGTGCTAAAAAAACTGAGTGACGTTTGACGTTTTTAGAAACTTCTGTGGGGAATGTTTAGGCCTTATGATTTAGAATAGTATTCGAAGAAACGCAGTGCATAAAAAAGATAAAGAGGTCTTCAAATTGAAACTCTTAGTCGGAAACTCTAAACTCGTACGTTTGATGTGCGTGCTAAAAAAATCAAGTGATGTTCGACGTTTCGAGAAACTTTTTTGGGTAATAATTAGGATTGATGATTTAGAATAGAATTTTGAACAAACGGAGTGCATAAAATTGATAAAGAGTTCTTCAAACCGAAACCCTAATTCAGAAACCCTAAACTTGGACGTTGGAAGTACGTGCTAAAGAAATCGAGTGACATTCGACGTTTTACAAAACTTTTGAACGGAATGATTAGGCTCGAAGATTTAGAATAGAATTTCGAATAAACGAAGACAATAAAACATATAAAGAGTGTTTGAAATTGAAACACAATTTTGAAAACCCTAAACTCAGACGATCAAAGTACGTGCTAAGAAAACCGAGTGACGTTCGACGTTTTTAGAAACTTTTGTGGGGAATGTTTAGGCTTGATGATTTAGAATAGTATTTCAAAGAAACGGAGTGCATAAAACAAATAAAGAGTGCTTCAAATCGAAACCTCTTTTCGGAAACCCTAAACTGGACGTTTGAAGTACGTGCTAAAAAAACTGAGTGACGTTCGACGTTTTTAGAAACTTTTGTGGGGAATGTTTAGGCCTTATGATTTAGAATAGTATTCGAAGAAACGGAGTGCATAAAAAAGATAAAGAGTTCTTCAAATTGAAACTCTTAGTCGGAAACTCTAAACTCGTACGTTTGACGTGCGTGCTAAAAAAATCAAGCGATGTTCGACGTTTCGAGAAACTTTTTTGGGTAATAATTAGGATTGATGATTTAGAATAGAATTTTGAACAAACGGAGTGCATAAAATTGATAAACAGTTCTTCAAACCGAAACCCTAATTCAGAAACCCTAAACTTGGACGTTGGAAGTACGTGCTAAAGAAATCGAGTGACATTCGACGTTTTACAAAACTTTTGAACGGAATTATTAGGCTCGAAGATTTAGAATAGAATTTCGAATAAACGAAGACAATAAAACATATAAAGAGTGTTTGGAATTGAAACCCAATTTCTAAAACCCTAAACTCAGACGATCAACGTACGTGCTAAGAAAACCGAGTGACGTTCGACGTTATTAGAAACTTTTGTGGGGAATGTTTAGGCTTGATGATTTAGAATAGTATTTCAAAGAAACGGAGTGCATAAAACTAATAAAGAGTGCTTCAAATCGAAACCTCTTTTCGAAAACCCTAAACTGGATGTTTGAAGTACGTGCTAAAAAAACTGAGTGACGTTCGACGTTTTTAGAAACTTTTGTGGGGAATGTTTAGGCCTTATGATTTAGAATAGTATTCGAAGAAACGGAGTGCATAAAAAAGATAAAGAGTTCTTCTAATTGAAACTCTTAGTCGGAAACTCTAAACTCGTACGTTTGACGTGCGTGCTAAAAAAATCAAGTGATGTTCGACGTTTCGAGAAACTTTTTAGGGTAATAATTAGGATTGATGATTTAGAATTGAATTTTGAACAAACGGAGTGCATAAAATTGATAAAGAGTTCTTCAAACCGAAACCCTAATTCAGAAACCCTAAACTTGGACGTTGGAAGTACGTACTAAAGAAATCGAGTGACATTTGACGTTTTACAAAACTTTTGAACGGAATGATTAGGCTCGAAGATTTAGAATAAAATTTCGAATAAACGAAGACAATAAAACATATAAAGAGTGTTTGAAATTGAAACCCAATTTTGAAAACCCTAAACTCAGACGATCAAAGTACGTGCTAAGAAAACCGTGTGACGTTCGACGTTTTTAGAAACTTTTGTGGGGAATGTTTAGGCTTGATGATTTAGAATAGTATTTCAAAGAAACGGAGTGCATAAAACAAATAAAGAGTGCTTCAAATCGAAACCCTAAACTGGAAGTATTTCAAAGAAACGGAGTGCATAAAACAAATAAAGAGTGCTTCAAATCGAAACCCTAAACTGGATGTTTGAAGTACGTGCTAAAAAAACTGAGTGACGTTCGACGTTTTTAGAAACTTTTGTGGGGAATGTTTAGGCCTTATGATTTAGAATAGTATTCGAAGAAACGGAGTGCATAAAAAAGATAAAGAGTTCTTCAAATTGAAACTCTTAGTCGGAAACTCTAAACTCGTACGTTTGACGTACGTGCTAAAAAAATCAAGTGATGTTCGACGTTTCGAGAAACTTTTTTGGGTAATAATTAGGATTGGTGATTTAGAATAGAATTTTGAATAAACGGAGTGCATAAAATTGATAAAGAGTTCTTCAAACCGAAACCCTAATTCAAAAACCCTAAACTTGGACGTTGGAATTACGTGCTAAAGAAATCGAGTGACATTCGACATTTTACAAAACTTTTGTAAACTTGGACGTTGGAATTACGTGCTAAAGAAATCGAGTGACATTCGACATTTTACAAAACTTTTGAACGGAATGATTAGGCTCGAAGATTTAGAATAGAATTTCGAATAAACGAAGACGATAAAACATATAAAGAGTGTTTGAAATTGAAACCCAATTTCGAAAACCCTAAACTCAGACGTTCAAAGTACGTGCTAAAAAAACCGAGTGACGTTCGACGTTCTTAGAAACTTTTGTGGGGAATGTTTAGGCTTGATGATTTAGAATAGTATTTCAAAGAAACGGAGTGCATAAAACAAATAAATAGTGCTTCAAATCGAAACCTCTTTTCGGAAACCCTAAACTGGACGTTTGAAGTACGTGCTAAAAAAACTGAGTGACGTTCGATGTTTTTAGAAACTTTTGTGGGGAATGTTTAGGCTTGATGATTTAGAATAGAATTTTGAACAAACGGAGTGCATAAAATTGATAAAGAGTTCTTCAAATTGAAACTCTTAGTCGGAAACTCTAAACTCGTACGTTTGACGTACGTGCTAAAAAAACTGAGTGACGTTCGATGTTTTTAGAAACTTTTGTGGGGAATGTTTAGGCTTGATGATTTAGAATAGAATTTTGAACAAACGGAGTGCATAAAATTGATAAAGAGTTCTTCAAATTGAAACTCTTAGTCGGAAACTCTAAACTCGTACGTTTGACGTACGTGCTAAAAAAACTGAGTGACGTTCGATGTTTTTAGAAACTTTTGTGGGGAATGTTTAGGCTTGATGATTTAGAATAGTATTTCAAAGAAACGGAGTGCATAAAACAAATAAATAGTGCTTCAAATCGAAACCTCTTTTCGGAAACCCTAAACTGGACGTTTAAAGTATGTGCTAAAAAAACTGAGTGACGTTCAACGTTTTTAGAAACTTTTGTGGGGAATGTTTAGGCCTTATGATTTAGAATAGTATTCGAAGACACCGAGTGCATAAAAAAGATAAAGAGTTCTTCAAATTGAAACTCTTAGTCGGAAACTCTAAACTGTACGTTTGACGTACGTGCTAAAAAAATCAAGTGATGTTCGACGTTTTGAGAAACTTTTTTGGGTAATAATTAGGGTTGATTATTTAGAATAGAATTTCGAACAAACGGATTGCATAAAATTGATAATGAGTTCTTCAAACTGAAACCCTAATTCAGAAACCCTAAACTTGGACGTTGGAAGTATGTGCTAAAGAAATCGAATGACGTTCGACGTTTTTACAAAACTTTGTGGGGAATGATTAGGCTTGATGATTTAGAATAGAATTTCGTAGAAACGGAGACAATGAAACATATAGAGTTTTTCAAATCAAAACCTTATTTCGAAAACACTAAACAAGAACGTTTGAAGTACGTGCTAAAAAAACCGAGTGATGTTCGACGTTTTTAGAAACTTTTGTGGGGAATGATTAGGCTTGACGATATAGAATAGAATTTCAAAGAAACGGGGAGCATAAAATAGATAAAGAGTGCTTCATATCGAAACCGTAATTCGAAAACCCTACACTCGAACGTTTGAAGTACTTGCTAAAAAAACCGAGTGACGTTCAACGTTTTAAAAACTTTTATGGGTTATGATTAGGCTTGAGGATTTATTATAGAATTTCGATGAAATGGAGACAATAAAATAGATAAATAGTGTTTCAAATCGGAACACTATTTTGAAAACCCTAAACTCGGACGTTTGAAGTACGTGCGAAAAAAACCGAGTTACGTTCGACGTTTTTAGAAACTTTTGTGGGGAATGATTAGGGTTGATGATTTAGAATAGAATTTTGAAGAAACGTTGAGCATAAAACAGATAAAGCGTGCTTCAAAGTGAAATCCTATTTCTGAATCTCTAAACTCGGACGTTTAAAGTACGTACTAAAAAAACCGAGTCACGATCGACGTTTTTCTAAGCTTTGTTTGGGAATGTTTAGGCATGATGATTTAGAATAATATTTCAAACAAACGAAATGAATAAAACATATAAAGAGTGCTTCATATCAAAACCCTAATTCGTAAACCCTAAACTCGGCGTTTGAATTGCGTGCTAAAAAAATGAGTGAAGTTCGACGTTTTAGAAACTTTTGTGGGGAATGATTTGGCTTGATGATTTAGAATAGAATTTCGAAGAAACGGAGTGCATAAAATAGATAAAGAGTGCTTCAAATCGAAACCCTATTTTGGAAACCTTAACTAGGACTTTCGAAGAATGTAATAAAGAAACCGAGTCACGGCCGTTGTTTTTTGAAACTTTTGTGCGGAAGGATTAGGGTTGATGATTTAGAATAGTATTTCGAAGAAACAAAGTGCATAAAACAGATAAAGAGTGCTTCAAATCGAAACCCTAATTCGAAAACCCTAAACTCTACCATTTGAAGTACGTGCTAAAAAAACCAAGTGACATTCGACGTTTTTAGAATTTTTTTTGGGGAATGATTAGGGTTGATGATTTAGAATAGTATTTCAAAAAAATCGAGTGCATAAAATAGATAAAGAGTGCTTCAAATCGAAACCCTATTTTTGAAACCTTAACTATGACTTTCGAAGTACGTGATAAAGAAACCGAGTCACGGCCGACGTTTTTCTAAACTTTTGTGGGGAATGACTAGAGTTGATGATTTAGAATAGTCTTTCGAAGAAACAAAGTGCATAAAACAGATAAAGAGTGCTTCAAATCAAAATCCTAATTCGAAATCCCTAAACTCGGACGTTTGAAGTACGTGCTAAAAAAACTGAGTGACGTTCGACGTTTTTAGAAACTTTTGTGGGGAATAATTAGGCTTGATGATTCAGAATAGAATTTCGAAGAAACGGAGAGCATAAAACCGATAAAGAGTGCTTCAAATCGAAACCTTATTTTGGACACCCTACACTCGAACGTTTGAAGTACTTGCTAAAAAAACCGAGTGACATTCGACGTTTTTAGAAACTCTTGTGGTGATTGATTAGGCTTGATGATTTAGAATAGAATTTCTAAGAAACGGGGACCATAAAAAAGATAAAAGAGTGCTTCATATCGAAACCCTAAACTCAGACGTTTGAAGTACGTGCTATAAAAACCTAGTGACGGTCAACATTTTTAGAAACTTTTGTGGGGAATGATTAGGCTTGATGATTTAGAATAGAATTTTGAAGAAACATGTGATACGATAAGGAATCACTACAAGGGGAGTAAGATTCGGATTACCTTGTCGATCGAATATCTCAAGTCAAGAACACTTGATTGAGATTCGAATCACTCCACAAGCAAGATCGATCATGTCTAGCTTGAATGATTCTTGTTGATCAAATATCTCAAGACAAGAACACTTGATTGAGATTCGAATCACTCCACAAGCAAGATCGATCATGTCTAGCTTGAATGATTCTTGTTGATCAAATATCTCAACACAAGAACACTTGTTTGAGATTCGAATCACTTCACAAGCAAGATTGATCATGTCAAGCTTGAATGATTCTACATGCAACCTAAACTACATAGAGTTGCAAAGAAATTCAGCCATTGGCTAAGAAAAAAGCACAAATGCTTTTTTTAATATATTTTCCAAGTCTACCTTACAAATATAACATACAAGGCTTTATATAACCTCTAAATGAAACTATTAAAGGCATTACAAAAGTTGTAACATTCACACTTTATGGTCATAATTAGTCATTATGTAAATGTAACCGAAATTAAATAAAATGTCTTAAAATACAATAACTCTAAATTATAACCCACCCAAAATTTACAACAATCAAACTTTATTCTTCTTCAATGTAGCATGAATTGAAACATCTTTTGATAATTTTGACAACCTTTTCTTCACATCTTCATTGAAGCATATTGTATGATTGATGTCTCTTGGTTCATATCAAACGCAGTGCATAAAACAGATAAAGAGTGCTTCAAATCGAAACCCTAAACTCGGACTTTTGAAGTATGTGCTAAAAACACCGAGTTACGGTTGACGTTTTAATAAACTTTTGTTGGGAATTATTTGGCTTGATTATTTAGAATAGTATTTCGAAGAAACGGAGTGCATAAAACAAATAAAGAGTGCTTCAAATCGAAACCCTATTTCGGAAACCCTTACTGGAACGTTTGAAGTACGTGCTAAAAAACTGAGTCACAGCCGACGTTTTTCGAAAATTTTGTGGGGAATGATTAGGGTTGATGATTTAGAATAGTATTTCAAAAAAAAAAAACGGAGTGCATAAAACAAAAAAAGAGTTCTTCAAATCGATACCCTAATTCGGAAAACCTAAACTCGGACGTTTGAAGTAGGTTCTAAAAAAACCTAGTGACGTTCGACGTTTTTAGAAAACTTTGTGGAGAATGATTAGGCTTGAAGATTTAGAATAGAATTTCGTACAAACGAAGACAATGAAACATATATAGTGTTTCAAATCGAAACCCTATTTCGAAAACACTAAACAAGAACGTTTGAAGTACGTGCTAAAAAAACCGAGTGACGTTCGACATTTTTAGAAACTTTTGTGCGGAATGATTAGGCTTGATGATTTAGAATAGAATTTCAAAGAAACGGGGATCATAAAACAGATAAAGAGTGCTTCATATCGAAACCCTAATTCGAAAATACTAAACTCGGACGTTTGAAGTACGTGCTAAAAGAACCAAGTGACGTTTGACATTTTTAGAAAACTTTGTGGGGAATGATTAGGCTTGATTTTTAGAATAGAATTTCAAAGAAACGGGATCATAAACAGATTAAGAGTGCTTCACACCGAAACCCTAATTCGGAAACCCTAAACTCAGACGTTTGAAGTACGTGCTTTAAAAACTTAGTGACGTTCAACATTTTTAGAAACTTTTGTGGGGAATGATTAGGCTTGATGATTTTGAATATAATTTCGAAGAAACGGAGAGCATAAAACAGAAAAAGAGTGCTTCAAATCGAAACCTTATTTCGGAAACCCTACACTCGAACATTTGAAGTACTTGCTAAAAAAACCGAGTGACGTACGTTTTAAAAACTTTTGTGGGGAATGATTAGGCTTGATTATTTAGAATAGAATTTCAAAGAAATGGGGAGCATAAAACAGATAAAGAGTGCTTCATATCGAAAGCCGAATTCGGATACCCTAACCTCGGACGTTTGAAATACGTGCTAAAAGAACCGAGTGACGTTCAACGTTTTTAGAAACTTTTGTTGGGAAATGATTAGGCTTGAGGATTTAGAATAGAATTTCGAAGAAACGAGGAGCATAAAAAAGATAAAGAGTGCTTCATATCGAAACCTTAAACTCAAACGTTTGAAGTACGTGCTATAAAAACCTAGTGACGTTCAACATTTTTAGAAACTCTTGTGGGGAATGATTAGGCTTGATGATTTAGAATAGAATTTCGAAGAAATGGACAGCATAAAACAGATAAAGAGTGCTTCAAATCGAAACCCTAAACTCGGACGTTTGAAGTACGTGCTAAAAACACCGAGTCACGGTCGACGTTTTAATAAACCTTTGTTGGGAATTATTTGGCTTGATTATTTAGAATAGTGTTTCGAACAAATGGAGTGCATAAAACAGTTAAAGAGTGCTTCAAATCGAAACCCTATTTTGGAAACCCTAAATTGGGACGTTTGAAGTACGTGCTAAAACCACCGAGTCAGGATCGACATTTTAATAAACTTTTGTTGGGAATTATTTGGCTTGATTATTTAGAATAGTATTTCGAAGAAACGGAGTGCATAAAATAGATAAAGAGTTTTTCAAATCGAAACCCTATTTCAGAAACCCTAAACTGGAAAGTTTGAAGTACGTGCTAAAAAACTCAGTCACAGCCGACGTTTTTCGAAACTTTTGTGGGGAATGATTAGGGTTGATGATTTAGAATAGTATTTCAAAGAAATGAAGAGCATAAAATAGATAAAGAATGCTTCAAATCGAAACCGTAAACTCGGACGTTTGAAGTACGTGCTAAAAAAACCGAGTGACGTTCGACATTTTTAGAAAATTTTGTGAGGAATGATTAGGCTTGATGATTTAGAATAGAATTTCGAAGAAACGGAGCCAAAGAGACATATAAAGAGTGTTTCAAATCGAAACCCTATTTCGAAAACATTAAACTCGAACATTTGAAGTACGTGCTAAAAAAACCGAGTGATTTCGACGTTTTTAGAAACTTTTGTGGGGAATGATTAGGCTTGTTGATTTAGAATAGAATTTCGAAGAAACGGAGAGCATAAAACAGATAAAGAGTGCTTCAAATCAAAACCCTAAACTCGGACGTTTGAGGTACGTGCTAAAAAATCGAGTAACGGTCGATGTTTTTCTAAACTTTTGTTGGGAATTATTTGGCTTGATTATTTAGAATAGTATTTTGAAGAAATGGAGTGCATAAAAAAGATAAAGAGTGCTTCAAATCGAAACCCTATTTCGGAAACCCTAAACTGGAACATTAGAAGTACGTGCTAATAAACTAGATCACTGCCAACGTTTTTCGAAACTTTTTTGGGGAATGATTAGGGTTGATGATTTATAATAGTATTTCAAAAAAACGGAGTGCATAAAACAGATAAAGAGTTCTTCAAATTGATACCCTAATTCGGAAAATCTAAACTGGGACGTTTAAAATACGTGCAAAAAATACCAAGTGACGTTCGACATTTTTCAAAACTTTTGTGGGGAATGATTAGGCTTGATGATTTAGAATAGAATTTCGAAGAAACGGGGAGCATAAAACAGATGAAGAGTGCTTCATATCGAAACCCTAATTCGGAAACCCTACACTCGAACGTTTAAGGTACTTGCTAAAAAAACCGAGTGATGTTCGACGTTTTAAAAACTTTTGTGGAGAATGATTAGACTTGATGATTATTATAGAATTTCGATGAAACGGAGACAATAAAATAGATAAAGAGTGTTTCAAATCGGAACACTATTTCGAAAACCCTAAACTCGGACATTTGAAGTACGTGCAAAAAAATCAAGTTACGTTTGACGTTTTTAGAAACTTTTGTGGGGAATGATTAGGCTTGATGATTTAGAATAGAATTTTGAAGAAACGTTGAGCATAAAAAAGATAGAGCATGCTTCAAAGCGAAATCCTATTTCGAAATCCCTAAACTCGAATGTTTGAAGTACGTGCTAAAAAAACCGAGTCACGGTCGACGTTTTTCTAAACTGTGTGTGGGAATGATTAGGCATGATGATTTAGAATAGTATTTCGAAGAAACGGAGTGTATAAAACAGATAAAGAGTGCTTCATATCGAAACCCTAAACTCGGACGTTTGAAGTACATGCTAAAAAAATGAGTGACGTTCGACATTTTTAGAAACTTTTGAGGGGAATGAATAGGCTTGATGATTTAGAATAGAATTTCGAAGAAACGGAGTGCATAAAACAGATAAAGAGTGCTTCAAATCGAAACCCTATTTTTGAAACCTTAACTTGGACTTTCGAAGTACGTGATAAAGAAACCGAGTCACGGCCGACGTTTTTCAAAACTTTGGTGAAGAATGATTAGGCTTGATGATTTAGAATAGAATTTCTAAGAAACGGGGAGCATAAAACAGATAAAGAGTGCTTCATATCGAAACCCTAATTCGAAAACCCTAAACTCGAATGTTTTAAGTACGTGCTAAAAAAATCGAGTGACATTCGACGTTTCTAGAAACTTTTGTGGGGAATGATTAGGCTTGAGGATTTAGAATAGAATTTCGAAGAAATGGAGACTATAAAATATATAAGAGTGTTTCGAATCGAAACCCTATTTCGGAAACCCTAAACTCGGACGTTTGAAGTGATGGTGTTAGTATAACACATGCGGAAGCAATTTGGATCTTAGGCACTTTTAGAACATCCATTATAGTAAATAACTAGCATGTTCATGAGTATTAAAACTCAAGGTCTTTAAGTACTAACGTTTTGTAGTTCAAATTCCTTTTTCCTCACGAACCGGTTTCGAACCACCACTAGTGTCTTCTCTACTATCCTCCAGCCTTAGAACGGGATTGTGGAATCCGGTGAGTGACTAAACTTGGGAGGGATTTTGTATAATATGAAGAGAGTGTTTGTGAGAGGTTTTTCTCCAGGTTTTTCACCAAGGAAGACCTTCCATGTACCATGATCACTCTATTTATAGAGTTATGTTTGCATGTTCATGCAAATTTGAGATCACCAAATTTTGACACTCAAAATTCCACTAAAATGTTTAGGATTATGTGGCAAGCATGCAAGTTTGAGTTCACCAAATTTTGACACTCAAAATTCCACTAAAATTTGTGGGGTTTATTTGGCAAGCATGCAAGTTTGGTTAAACCAAATTTTGACACCTCAAAAATCCACTAACATGGATTTTTCCATTAAATGAAGTCAACATTTTGACTTTCTTCATTTTAATTCAACAATTAATTTGAATAATTAATTTCAAATTAAAGTAATATTAAATGATTAATTAAACTATTTAATTAATATTTTATATTAATTCCAATGCATATCCCAATCAATTGTGACACATATTTGATTAAGATATTTAAATCTTATTTAAATATCTTAGATTCTCTCTTTTTGTTTAATTCGTAAATAAAACAAAAATGCGGTTAAATATATCGTATATATGTAGCGCATATTCCCTAATTTGAATTCGAACACTTTGAACTCACTCGTCACACTGTTATATGGTTTAATCCGATATGAGCTAGTAGAGAGACCTAATGGACCTATAGATCATGGGCTCCAACGATCCAAGATTAACCGATTAAACTCATTAACCTTGTTAACCAACATTTGTTAACTACTAGGACACTCCACTGTAGCCTAGTAGTTGCACTCCCCTCACTATATATATATTTCTGTCCATTTGATATAACCATGATTAGTAAGTATCCTTCACAGGTTGTTTGTAACTCGAGCTGGGTCAATTTACCATTTTACCCCTGAAGTTACTTCTTGTTTCTTATATCTCACTAATCCTCGAATGAACAATTGGTTTGTGGTCCAACCAGTAAACCGAATCCCTCTCAGGCCAATGAGAGGGTGGGGCCCCTTGTTCAAGACCTGGAGTCAGTACTTAAGGGAACTACCTCTCTTCTATCCGTAAAAGTGGGTAGGAGCGAATTCCATCTTGCACCCCACATCCCCAACTATTCACCCAGTCTTACCCCTGAAATTGGAGGTTTATTGAGTCGGCAACTCGAGCCATTCTCACCCATGAAAATCTAAGTATAATTTTCTGAATAAACAGGAGTTCATGGTTAGATCAGGATTAAGATCGAGTTACCTAGGTCATCGAATGAAAAGAAAATCAGTCTCAACAGTAAACGACATTATAAAGTGAGAGTTGTTTTCTTCATGGTCCGATCTTATGCAATACTCATTGCATAGGACGCCCCCACTCACATGTCTCCACATGTACAATTTAGTGATCACATTGTTTATATCATATACAAAAGTGGGTAGCATCCATAGTGTCCCCAGAATAAGGTACTCGACCTTATCCTTATACTATAGATCATTTTGACTATATACTTGAACTTGATCCACTCTTATGTCTCTACATATAGTTCAAGTAATCATATTATAGCCAGAGTGTTAAGTTTATTGGATTTAGATTAATGATCGTGAAGTTCACTTTATTCAATAACGATCTTTACTGAATAAACAAAAATAATAACTTTATTGAAAATAGAATATGATATGGTAAGGAATCAATACAAGGGGAATAAGATTCGGATTACCTTGTTGATCGAATATCTCAAGCAAAGAACACTTTGTTTGAGATTCGAATCACTCCAGAAGCAAGATCGATCATGTCTAGCTTCAATGATTCTTGTTGATCAAATATCTCAAGACAAGAACACTTGATTGAGGTTCGAATCACTCCACAAGCAAGATTGATCATGTCGAGCTTGAATGATTCTACATGCAACCTAAACTACATAGAGTTGCAAAGAAACTTAGCCATTGGCTAAAGAAAAGCACAAATGCTTGTTTCGATATATCTTCTAAGTCTTTAAAACACAATAACTCTAAATTATAACCCACCCAAAATTTACAACAATCAAACTTTATTCTTCTTCAATGTAGCATGAATTGAAACATCTTTTGATAATTTTGACAACCTTTTCTTCACATCTTCATTGAAGCATATTGTATGATTGATGTCTCTTGGTTCATATCAGAATATGTTTTTGTTTACAAGCTATGAGTTTTAGGACATAAAACCCAACATGAATAGAATTTCAAAGAAACGGAGAGCATAAAACAATTAAAGAGTGCTTCAAATCGAAACCCTAAACTCGGACGTTTGAAGTACGTGCTAAAAAAATCGAGTGACGTTCGACGTTTTTAGAAAATTTTGTATGGAATGATTAGGCTTGATGATTTAGATTGGAATTTCGAAGAAACGGAGAGCATAAAACATATAAAGAGTGCTTCAAATCGAAACCCTATTTCTAAAACACTAATCTTGGACGTTTTAAGTACGTGCTAAAAAAATCGAGTCATGGTCGACATTTTTCTAAACTTTTGTGGGGAATGATTAGGCTTGATGATTTATAATAGTATTTTGAAGAAACAGAGTGCATAAAACAGATGTAGAGTTCTTTAAATTGATATCATAATTTGGAATACCTAAACTGGGACGTTTGAAGTACAGCAAAAACTACCATGTGACGTTCGATGTTTTTCAAAACTTTTGTGGGGAATGATTAATTTGATGATTTATAATAGAATTTCGAAGAAACGGAGTGCATAAAACAAATAAATAGTGCTTCAAATCGAAACCCTAAACTAGGACGTTTGAAGGACGTACTAAAAAATCGAGTCACAGCTGACATTTTTTGAAACTTTTGTGGGGAATGATTTGGATGAATGAATTAGAATAGTATTTCGAAGACACGGAGTGCATAAAACCAATAAAAAAAAACCGAGTGACGTTCGATGTTTTTAGAAACTTTTGTATGGAATGATTAGGCTTGATGATTTAGATTAGAATTTCGAAGAAACGAAGAGCATAAAACATATAAAGAGTGCTTCAAATCGAAACCCTATTTCAAAAACCCTAATCAAGGATGTTTGAACTATGTGCTAAAAAAACCGAGTCATGGCCGACATTTTTTGAAACTTTTGTGGGGAATGATTAGGCTTGATTATTTAGAATAGTATTTCGAAGAAACGAAGTGCATAAAATAGATAAAGAGTGCTTCAAATCGAAACCCTGTTTCGATAACCCTAAACTGCGACGTGTGAAGTACGTGCTAAAAAACCATGTCACGGCCAACGTTTTTCGAAAATTTTGTGGGGAATGATTAGGGTTGATGATTTAGAATAGTATTTTGAAGAAACAGAGTGCATAAAACAGATAAAGAGTTCTTTAAATTGATATCCTAATTTGGAATACCTAAACTGGGATGTTTCAAGTACGTGCAAAAAATACCAAGTGACGTTCGACGTTTTTAACAACTTTTGTGGGGAATGATTAAGCTTGATGATTTAGAATAGAATTTCGAAGAAACGAGGAGCATAAAAAAAATAAAGAGTGCTTCATATCGAAACCCTAATTCGGATGTTAGGATCGCACAACAACGTACACGCTCGATTTAGATGAACACAAAGAATGGGATAGAGAAAATTGCAAGGAAAACTCTGGCTAAAAGAATTTTTTTTTATTGATGACTTCAGGTATGTACAACAAGAGAGAGTACAGAGAATAGAAAGTACATTTTCAAAGCTCTACCGAACGAGATATATATATGGTTTAGTTTACTATATATAGCTTTACCAGATTTAGCCATCTACTATATGTTGAAATATGATCACTAGCCCAATAGAGTCAATCCCAATAATTGTACTAGCCCAATAGAGTCAAGCCCAATTATTGTACGAGCCCAATATATTTATTTTAGTAGAGATTTTAGGAGAAAGAGATCTAGATATTTTAGGAGAAAGATTCAGATTTGTTAGGTCTAGATTCAAATCTGGTAGGTCTAGATTTAGATTGGTTAAATATAGATTGTTTAGGCTCAGTATAAATACCCCTCCACCCTACCTAGGTTATTCATCCAAGAAATCCAAAAACAATAAAAAGCAGTAGTATTCTATAGAGTGTCTTGTATTCTCTTCTCGATTAGTGTTAATAAAGAGTGCGAGTGTTTCCCACAGTGAGTCGTGTTCAACACTATATATAGTTATTTACCATATATAGCTTTACCGGATATAACTTTACCATATATAGCTTTACTATATATAGCTTTACCAAATATATCTTTGCCGGATATAACCGTTGACCAAGCTATAAATAAGGAGCAGGCTCCATAACCTAACAATTCTCCCACTTGGAGACTGATCCAGTCAACCAAGAATTTCATTCTCAAACGATCACAGCACCATACCAATTAAGGCTTTACAAAACCTTAATTTCCCAACATGAACACATTTTGTCAACATGTCTGCTGGATTCTTTGCGCCCTCTATCTTCTCCAAACACATATCGTCTTCTTCCACTAACCTGCGAGTGAAGTGGTATCGTCTTCTAATGTGTTTTGTTCTTGAATGATAGACTGGGTTTTTCACCAACTGTATGGCACTCTGACTATCTGTATAAAGGATCTTCTTGAACTGCTTTCTACCTAATTCTTCTAGATAGTCTGTCATCCATATCATCTCCTTTCCAGCTTCAGCTATTGCCACGTACTCTGCTTCAGTAGATGAAAGAGCAACGCATTTCTGAAGCTTGGACATCCAACTCACTACTGTTCCATCTATAGTTTAGATATATCCAGATGTGCTCTTGTTGGAGTCTACATCTCCACTCAGATCAGCATCTGCAAAACCTTGCAGAACTACTTTGCCATTGCCATAACAAAGTGAAGTATTGGATGTACCTCTCAAATATCTCAGAAGCCACTTCACAGCTTCCCAATGTTCCTTCCCTGGATTTGCCATGTACTTGCTAACAACTCCCACTGCTGTGTTATGTCAGGTCTAGTGCAGACCATAGCATACATCAAACTCTCAACTGCAAAAGCGTACGGAACTGATGTCATGTGCTCATGTTCCTCAACTGTCTTGGGAGATTGCCAAGGGGGTAGTCCTGGGTTTAGCGTTATTCATCTTGAATTTGGACAACACCTTCTCAATGTACTGCTCTTGGGATAGATTTAATGTGCCAATAGATCTATCTCGAGAAATCCTCATCCCAAGGATTCGTTCCACCTAAATCTTTCATCTCAAATATTGAAGACAAGTTTGTCTTCAGGTGGTTTATCTCCCTCATACTTGATTCAGCAATTAGTATATCATCCACATACAGGAGTAGAAACACATAAGAATCAATGTATTTCTTGAGGTAGCAACACTGATCCTTTTCACTCCTGTGGAAACCACTCTTGCTCATGAAGGAGTCGAACTTCTTATACCATTGTCTTGAGCTTACACACCATGTGCTCCTTGCCTGCAGCTGCAAACCCTTCTAGTTGTTGCATATAGATCTCTTCATCTAGATCTCCATGTAAAAACACCGTTTTTACATTCATTTGCTCAAGGTGCAAATTATCCGATGCAACAATACTCAGCAGAATTCGGATAGTAGTTAATTTCACCACTGGAGAAAAGATCTCGGCATAATCAATGCCTTTTCTTTGTGAATATCCTTTAACTACTAACCGAGCCTTGAACCTCCTTCTGCCATTTGGTTCAACTTTGATTCTGAACACCCATTTGTTCAACAGAGCTCTCTTTCCTGTAGGCAACTCAGTCAGCACCCACATATTATTCTTTTCAAGTGAGTTCATCTCATTATCCATGGCTTGCTCCCACTTGGTTGAATCTTCCACTTGTAGAGCCTCATCAAAGGACTCTGGTTCTCCTTCGTCAGTCAGCAACAGATAATGTAATGAGACTGAATATCTATCTGGTGCTTTGGTAGTTCTGGATGATCTTCTCAACACCTGCTCAGGTGCAACTTGCTCCACGTCTGGTTCTTCAGCAATAGGATCAGGAGTTTCTTGAGCTTCTATTGTAACATCACTGCGTGAATATTCCTGCCACTCAAGTTCAACTCCCACTTGCTTTGTAGTCTTAGGGTTTATCTTCTGTCTGTCCTTGTACATGACATTTTCATCAAAGGTCACATCACAGTGTCTTAGGATTTTTATAATTTTCTCATCCTAAAACCTATACCCGAACATGTCAGAGCCACAGCCTATGAAGTAGCATTTCACAGCTTTAGCATCAAGCTTATCTCTCTTCTCTGGATCAACATGAACATACGCTGTACAACCAAAAGTTCTCAAGTGAGAGTTCTTGAGTTCTTTTCCTGTCCATACTTCTTTGGGCAATTTGAACTTCAAGGGTACTGACGGCCCTCTATTAATCAAATATGCTGCTGTGTTCACAGCATCAGCCCAGAATGTCTTTGATAGTCCAGAATGAATCCTCATGCTTCTTGCTCGCTCATTCAATGTTCTGTTCATCCTTTATGCAATGCCATTTTGTCTTGCCTTACCGGGAATTGTTCTTATTAATCTAATTCCCTCAGCTGCACAAAATGTTATAAACTCTGATTTGTTGTACTCTCCTCCTGTTGGGTTTTATGTCCTAAAACTCATAGTTTGTAAACAAAGATATATTCTATTTTCAATAAAGTTATTATTGATGTTTATTCAGTAAAAATTGTTATTGAATAAAGTGAACTTTACGATTATTAATCTAAATTCAATAAACTAAAAACACTCTGGCTATAGTATGATTACTTGAACTATATGTAGAGACATAAGAGTGGATCAAGTTCAAGTATATAGTCAAAATGATCTATAGTATAAGGATAAGCCTGAGTACCTTATTCTGGGGACACTATGGATGCGGCCCACTTTTGTATATGATATAAACAATGTGATCACTAAATTGTACATGTTAAGACATGTGAGTGGGGGCGTCCTATGCAATGAGTATTGCATAAGATCGGACCATGAAGAAAACCACTCTCACTTTATAATGTCGTTTACTGTTGAGACTGATTTTCTTTTCATTCGATAACCTAGGTAACTCGATTTTAATCCTGAGCTAACCATGAACTCCTGTTTATTCGGAATTATCCTTAGATTTGCATGGGTGAGAGTGGCTCTAGTTCGCCAACTCAACAGGCCTCCCATTTCAGGGGTAAAACTGGGTGAATGGCTGGGGACGTGGGGTGCAAGACGGAATTCACTCCTACCCACTTTTAGGGATAGAAGAAAGGTAGTTCCCTTAAGCACTGACTCCAGGTCTTAAACAAGGGGCCCCACCCTCTCATTGGCTTGAGAGGGATTCGGTTTACTGGTTGGACCACAAACCAATTGTTCATTAGAGGATCAGTGAGACATAAGGAACAAGAAGTAACTTTAGGGGTAAAACGGTAAATTGACCCAGCTCTAGTTACGAACAACTTGTGAAGGATCGACTTACTAATCATGGTTATATCAGATGGACAGAAATATATCTATAGTGTGGGGAGTGCGACTACTAGGCTATAGTGGAGTGTCCTAGTAGTTAACGAATGTTGGTTAACCAGGTTAATGAGTTTAACCGATTAATCTTGGATCGTTGGAGCCCATGATCTATAGGTCCATTAGGCCCCTCTGCTAGTTCATATCGAACTAAACCATAGAATAGTGTGACTAGTGTGTTCGAAGTGTTCGAATTCAAATTAGGGAATATGCGTTACATATATACGATATATTTAACCGTAAATAAAACAAAAAGAGAGAATCTGAGATATTTAAATAAGATTTAAATATCTTAATCAATTATGTGTCGGAATTGATTGAGATTGACATTTGAATTAATATTAAATATTAATTAAATAGTTTAATTAATCATTTAATGTTACTTTCATTGGGAATTGATTGGGATTGGCATTTGAATTAATATTAAATATTAATTAAATAGTTTAATTAATCATTTAATGTTACTTTAATTTGAAATTCATTATTCAAATTAATTGTTGAATTAAAATGAACAAAGTCAAAATGTTGACTTTCATCTAATGGAAAAATCCATGTTAGTGGAATTTTGAGGTGTCAAAATTTGATTTAACCAAACTTGCATGTTTGCCAAATAAACCCCACAAGTTTGAGTGAAATTTTGAGTGTCAAAATTTTGTTAACTCAAACATGTATGCTTGCCACAAATCCCAAACATTTGAGTGAAATTTTAAGTGTCAAAATTTGGTGATCTCAAATTTGCATGAACATGCAAACATGACTCTTTAAATAGAGTGATCATAATACATGGAAGGTCTTCTTGATCTTGGTGAAAAACCTTGAGAAAAACCTCTCACAAACACTCTCGTCACATATACAAAATCCCTCCCAAGTTTAGTCACTCACCGGATTCCACAATCCTGTTCTAAGGCCGGAGGATAGTGGAGAAGACACTAGTGGTGGTTTGAAATAGGTTCGTGAGGCAAAAGGAGTTTGAACTATAAAAGGTTAGTATTTAAACTCATTAAGTTTTAATTCTTATGAACATGCTAGTTATTTACAATAATTGATGTTCTAAAAGTGCCTAAGATCCAAATTGCTTCCGCATGTGTTATATTAACACCATCACCTCCATTGTCAGACCTCAAGCATTTGATCTTCAAGCCGGACTGATTTTCAACTTCAGCTTTCCACTTCTTGAAGGTGGTGAACACATCTGACTTGTGTTTCAGAAAGTAAACCCATACCTTCCTGCTGAAGTCATCGATGAAGGTGACGTAGTACCTTGATCCACCAAGTGATGAAACTGGAGATGGTCCCCAAACATCTATATGGATCATTTTCAACCGCACTTTCTTCGGTTCTCTGGCAACCTTTGTGAAACTAAGTCGTTTCTGTTTTCCCATAACACAGCTCTCACAAAGGCCCAATATCAACAGATTTTAAGTCTTCTAAAGCTCCTTTCGCAGTCAGCATCTTCCTTCCTTTGACGCTCATATGTCCAAGTCTATTGTGCCATAGACTTGAATTGGAAGCACTCTCAGCAGCAGCAGTCATGTTCATACACTCTGTAGTAGTGTATAAGGTTCCGGATTTTGTGCCACGTGCAACAACTATGGCGCCCTTCACAATCCTCCACGAACTCTTTCCAAACTCTGCTGCATAGCCTGTGCTATCCAATTGACCAATAGAGATCAGGTTCTTCTTGAGACCAGGAATGTATCTGACATCTTGTAATGTCCACTGATTTCCTGCTGGAGTTTGTATGGAGACATCTCCCTTTCCTTCAATCTCCAAGGTTTTGTTGTCGGCAAGATACACCTTCCCGAAATTTCCTGATTTGAAATTTCGAAACAGTTCCTTACTTGGAGACGAATGGAACGATGCACCTGAATCCAAAATCTAGGATTCAGCTGGGCTGTCCACACTAAGGATTAAAACGTCCTCAGCATCTTCTGTTGTATATATAGAATCATCATCATCTTCAGATTTATGATTCTGCTTCTTCTTCAATTTTGTACAATCTGTCTGAAAGTTTCCTTTTCCCCCACAGCTCTAACACGTTACGTTGGGTTTGTTTGGATATTTTTACCGGTTCTTTGATTGTGATTGCCCATGTTTGTTTGAGCTTTTTGATTTACTTCTTCCCCTTCGATCAACACTGAGAGCATTGCCTGATGAATCTTCAGTTTCTCGTTTGCGAATACTTTCGCTGAGAACTACATCTCGAATTTCACCAAACTTCAGTTTATCAGATCCTCAGGAATTGCTGATTGCGGCAACAACTGTATCTTATGACTCGGGTAAGGATGACATCAAAATCAACGCCTTAATTTCATCTTCGAAATTAATTTCCACCGAACTCAGTTGACTTATGATTATATTGAATTCATTTATATGATCAACAAGTCCACCTTCAGACATTTGTAGATTGAACAATCTCCGCATCAAATACACCTTGTTCATAGCCGATGGTTTTTCATACATATTTGACAGCGCCTTCAATAGATTTGACGTTTTCTTCTCCTTGATAATGTTGAACTCCACGTTTCTGGATATCATCAACCGGATCAGCCCCAAGGCTTGTCGATCCTTGAGCTTCCACTGCTCCGTGGTCATGGTATCCGGCTTCACCCCCAACAGAGGTTGGTGAAGATCTTTCTGGTACAGATAATCTTCAATCCGCATCTTCCAGAAACTGTAATCAGATCCATCAAACTTCTCAATTCCAATCTTTGAACTTTCCATCTTCATAGATCGTGGTGAATTTTGCCTAGCTCTGATAGCAGTTGTTAGGATCGCACAACAACGCACACGCTCGATCTAGATGAACACAAAGAATGAGATAGAGAAAATTGCAAGGAGAACTCTGGCTAAAATGATTTTTTTTATTGATGACTTCATGTATGTACAACAAGAGAGAGTACAGAGAATAGAATGTACATTTTCAAAGCTCTACCAGACGAGATATATATATGGTTTAGTTTACTATATATAGCTTTACCAGACTTAGCCATCTACTATATATAGTTATTTACCATATATAGCTTTACCGGATATAGCTTTACCATATATAGCTTTACCAAATATAGCTTTACAAGATATAACCGTTGACCAAGCTATAAATAAGGAGCAGGCTCCATAACCTAACATCGGAAACCCTAAACTTGGACATTTTATGTACGTGCTAAAAAAATCGAGTGACGTTCGACGTTCTTCGAAACTTTTGTGAGGAGTGACTAGGCTTGATGATTTAGAATAGAATTTCGAAGAAACGAAGAGCATAAAACTGATAAAGAGTGCTTCAAATCGAAACCCTATTTCAGAAACCCTAAACTCGGACGTTTGAAGTACGTGCTAAAAAAATCAAGTCACGGTCGACATTTTTCTAAACTTTTGTTGGGAATGATTAGGCTTGATTATTTAGAATAGTATTTCAAAGAAACGAAGTGCATGAAACAGATAAAGATTGCTTCAAATCGAAACCAAAATTCGGTAACCCTAAACTGGGACGTGTGAAGTACGTGCTAAAAAACCAAGTCACGGCCAACGTTTTTCGAAAATTTTATGGGGAATGATTAGGGATGATGATTTAGAATATTATTTCGAAGAAACGAAGTGCATAAAACAGATAAAGAGTTATTTAAATCGATATCCTAATTCAAAATACCTAAACTGGGACGTTTGACGTACGTGAAAAAAATACCAAGTGACGTTCGACCTTTTTCAAAATTTTTGTACGGAATGATTAGGCTTGATGATTTAGAATAGAATTTCGAAGAAACGGGGCGCATAAAACAGATAAAGAGTGCTTCATATCGAAACCCTAGTTCGAAAACCCTAAACTCGGACGTTTTATGTACGTTCTAAAAAAACCGAGTGACATTCGACGTTTTTAGAAAGTTTTGTGGGGAATGATTACGCTTGATGATTTAGAGTAGAATTTCGAAGAAACGGGGAGCATAAAACAGATAAAGAGTGCTTCATATCGAAACACTAATTTGAAAACCCTAAACTCGGACGTTTGAAGTACGTGCTAAAAAAAAACCGAGTGACGTTCGACGTTTTTCGAAACTTTTGTGGGGAGTGACTAGGCTTGATGATTTAGAATAGAATTTCGAAGAAACGAAGAGCATAAAACTGATAAAGAGTTCTTCAAATCGAAACCCTATTTCAGAAACCCTAAACTCGGATGTTTGAAGTACGTGCTAAAAAAACCGAGTCACGGTCGACATTTTTCTAAACTTTTGTGGGGAATGATTAGGCTTGATTATTAAGAATAGTATTTCAAAGAAACGGAGTGCATAAAACAGATAAAGATTGCTTCAAATCGAAACCCTAATTCGGTAACCCTAAACTGGGACGTGTGAAGTACGTGCTAAAAAACCAAGTCACGGCCAACGTTTTTCAAAAATTTTATGGGGAATGATTAGGGTTGATGATTTATAACAGTATTTCGAAGAAACGAGGTGCATAAAACAGATAAAGAGTTCTTTAAATCAATACCCTAATTCAAAATACCTAAACTGGGACGTTTGAAGTACGTGGAAAAAATACCAAGTGACGTTCGACCCTTTTCAAAATTTTTGTGGGGAATGATTAGGCTTGATGATTTAGAATAGAATTTCGAAGAAATGGGGAGCATAAAACAGATAAAGAGTGCTTCATATCAAAACCCTAGTTCGAAAACCCTAAACTCGGATGTTTTATGTACGTTCTAAAAAAACCGAGTGACGTTCGACGTTTTTAGAAAGTTGTGGGGAATGATTAGGCTTGATGATTTAGAGTAGAATTTCGAAGAAACGGGGAGCATAAAAAATATAAAGAGTGCTTCATATTGAAACACTAATTCGGAAACCCTAAACTCGGACGTTTGAAGTACGTGCTAAAAACACCGAGTGACGTTCGATATTTTTAGAAACTTTTATGGGGAATAATTAGGCTTGATGATTCAGAATAGAATTTCGAAGAAACGGAGAGCATAAAACAGATAAAGAGTGCTTCAAATCGAAACCCTATGTTGGAAACCCTAAACTCGAACGTTTGAAAAACGTGCTAAAAAAACCGAGTCACAGCCGACATTTTTCAAAATTTTTTTGGGGAATGATTAGGCTTGATTATTTAGAATAGTATTTCGAAGAAACGAAGTGCATAAAACAGATAAAAAGTGCTTCAAATCGAAACCCTAAGCTGGGACGTTTGAATACATGCTAAAACACTGAGTCACGACTAACGTTTTTTCGAAACTTTGACACTCATTATGTTTTTTAGTTTTAATATAAAAATGATATTACAATTTTGAAAACTTGTATTCATATACAAATTTATTTTTTTTTTCTTCATAATTTAAAATTTTGGAGAACAACAATACCCTTCATTATCAAATACATTTCATACAAAAAAAATAAATAAATAAAAGAAAAAAACAACAACCTTTTTGTGTTATCCCATTATTTTTTATTTGTTCCTCAAGGATAATTCCTCCAAAAGGAGATAATAAAGCTTCTCTATCTTTTATAGATCCACTTGTGAATCAATTCATCAACATTAGCAAGAAAGTTTCTCAAGTAAATTTCATCATCTTTAGCCGTCCAAATACAAGTTCCTACAGTTCCATGTTTGCACCTATCACGGAGCCATAAGTGCTGCGTTTCAGGCCAAAAGCTTTCAAAAGAGACATATGCATGTGGCGTCTCCAATTTGCACCAATAGAGGGTTGTTCCCCAAAAGTTAACCTTGAAGTTTCATTGGTAATCATCTCCATGATTAAGCAAACGATGATACCCCAAGTCATCGTCTTTAGATAGACAATGCACAAGCAACCCAAGTTTGCTTAGCCCGTTAACCACATGAATGTAATATCTAGAAGGTCCTGGTGGTGGTAACGCGACCCTTGGAACCTGGGCCCCAACTAAAGCCACCGTGAAAAGAAAGAAAACGACAATATTCTTTATCATTTCCTAATCAACCTTTAGCTTAACGATTGGACATGTGAATAAATATACATACTTATAGTACATGCAAGAAACTATGTAAATGCATGCTATGGTAGTAAAAAACATAATCATTTAACTAATTTCGGTTATGCAACACAATTTAAGGTTAATTTTTATATAATTTTAGAGATTTATTATTTTCGATAACAAAATTCCTTGAATAGATAATAGTTATTAGCCCAAGAATAATAAATATTTCATTGATTTTTAAAACAATTTCATAAAATGGACAACAAAATATGAATACTTTCGAGTAGAAATTATAAAATAGAGAAAGCAATTCATAGATTACATATGGTATAGCACAAAGTCCAACAAGGTATTAAATTCCTGATTTATTTTTTAAGGTTGAACTTTCAAACTTTTTACGAGGGCCATAGAAATTTTAAGGTGAGGTAGAACAGATAAGTTCAAAAAATTCTAGAACTATAGTTTCAAATAGGAATTGCGCAAGACTTTTTTGGCAAGAATTACTCAATGCCTGTTGTTGGGAGAACCATTATGGGGTTTTGATTTCATCATATCACACCCTAAATCTCTAGGAAATTTTTTTCCAATCAATGTGTATAAAATAAGAGGGAAATCAAAATGTGTATAAATATATGCCAAATTCAACTAACGAGGGAAGGGGGAACGAGATACATGATTCCCTAAGTCCATAATTCCTCTATTACTTCTAAACTCTAGAGTACCCTCTCGTCACGATTAAGCAACCTACTTGAAGTCTCTCATCACATCCTTCACCTAGCAAGGAACCAATTTTTTTAGCACATCCTTTTGTGGGGAATGATTAGGGTTGATGATTTAGAATAGTATTTCAAGAAAACGGAGTGCATAAAAAAGAAAAAGAGTTCTTCAAATCGACACCCAAATTCAGAAAACCTAAACTGGTACGTTTAAAGTACGTGCAAAAAATACCAAGTGATGTTCGACATTTTTCAAAACTTTTGTGGGGAATGATTAGGGCTGATGATTTAGAATAGAATTTCGAAGAAAAGGAGATGCTTCAAATCGAAACCCTAATTCGGAAACCCTAAACTTAGACGTTTGAAGTACGTGCTATAAAAACTTAGTGACGTTTAACGTTTTTAGAAACTTTTATTGGTAATGATTAGGCTTGATGGTTTAGAATAGAATTTTGAAGTAACAGAGAGCATAAAACAGATAAAGAGTGCTTCAAATCGAAACCCTAAATTCGTACGTTTGAAGTACGTGCTAAAAAAACCGAGTGACGTTCGACATTTTTAGAAAATTTTTCGGGGAATGATTAGGCTTGATTATTTAGAATAGTATTTTGAAGAAACGGAGTGCATAAAGTAGATACAGAGTTTTTCAAATCGAAACCCTATTTCGGAAACAATAAACTAGGACGTTTGAAGTACGTGCTCAAAAACCGAGTCATGGCTGACGTTTTTCGAAACTTCAGTGGGGAATGATTAGGTTTGATAATTTAGAATAGTATTTCGAAAAAACGAAGTGCATAAAATAGATGAAGAGTGCATCAAATCGAAACCCTAATTCGAAAACTCTAAACTCGGACGTTTGAAGTACATGCTAAAAAAACCGAGTGACGTTCAACATTATTAGAAATTGTTATGGGGAATGATTAGGTTGATGATTTAGAATAGAATTTTGAAGAAACAAAGACAATGCAACATATAAAGAGTGTTTCAAATCGAAACCCTATTTTGAAAACACTAAACTCGAACGTTTGAAGTACGTGCTAAAAAAACGAGTGATGTTAGACATTTTTAGAAACTTTTGTGAGGAATGATTAGGCTTGATGTGATACGATAAGGAATCACTACAAGGGGAGTAAGATTCGGATTACCTTGTCGATCGAATATCTCAAGTCAAGAACACTTGATTGAGATTCGAATCACTCCACAAGCAAGATCGATCATGTCTAGCTTGAATGATTCTTGTTGATCAAATATCTCAACACAAGAACACTTGTTTGAGATTCGAATCACTCCACAAGCAAGATTGATCATGTCGAGCTTGAATGATTCTACATGCAACCTAAACTACATAGAGTTGCAAAGAAACTCAGCCATTGGCTAAGAAAAAGCACAAATGCTTCTTTTAATATATTTTCCAAGTCTGATTACAAATACAACATAGATGGCTTTATATAGCCTCAAAATGAAACTATTAAAGACATTCCAAAAGTTGTAACATTCACACCTTATGGCCATAATTAGCCATTATGTAAATGTAACCGAAATTAAATAAAAAGTCTTAAAACACAATAACTCTAAATTATAACCCACCCAAAATTTACAACAATCAAACTTTATTCTTCTTCAATGTAGCATGAATTGAAACATCTTTTGATAATTTTGACAACCATTTCTTCACATCTTCATTGAAGCATATTGTATGATTGATGTCTCTTGGTTCATATCATGATGATTTAGAATAGAATTTCAAAGAAACGGAGAGAATAAAATAGATAAAGAGTGCTTCAAATCGAAACCCTATTTCGGCAACCCTAAATAGGAACGTTTGATGTACGTGCTAAAAAAACCGAGTCATGGCCGACGTTTTTTTAAACTTTTGTGCAGAATGATTATGCTTTACGATTTAGAATAGTATTTCAAAGAAACAGAGTGCTTCAAATCAAAACCATATTTTGGAGACCCTTAACTGGGACGTTCAAAGTACATGATAACAAAACCGAGTCACGGCCGATTTTTTTTAAAACGTTTGTGGGAAATGTCTAGCCTTGATTATTTAGAATAGTATTTCCAAAAAATGGAGTGCATAAAACGGATAAAGAGTATTTCAAATCGATACCCTTAGTCGAAAAACCTAAACTGGGACATTTAAGGTACATGCAAAAAATATTGAGTGACGTTCGACATTTTTCAAAACTTTTGTGAGGAATGATTAGGCTTGATGATTTAGAATAGTATTTCGAAGAAACGGAGTGCATAAAAAAGAGAAAGAGTGCTTCAAATCGTAACCCTAATTAGGAAACCCTAAACTCGTTCGTTTGAAGTACGTTGTAAGAAAAACCCACTTTCGTTCGATGCGTTTCGAAAATTTTGATGGTTATGATTAGGCTTGATGATTTAGAATAGAATTTCGAACAAACGAAGTGCATAAAATTGATAAAGAGTTCTTCAAATCGAAACCCTAATTCATAAACCCAAAACTTGGACGTTGGAAGTACAATTGATAAAGAGTTCTTCAAATCGAAACCCTAATTCATAAACCCAAAACTTGGACGTTGGAAGTACATGCTAAAAAAATCGAGTCACGGTCGACGTTTTACAAAACTTTTGAATGGAATGATTAGGCTTGAAGATTTAGCATAGAATTTCGAAGAAACGGAGACAATAAAACATATAAAGAGTGTTTGAAATTGAAACCTTATTTCGGAAACCCTAAACTCAGACGTTTGAAGTACGTGCTAAAAAAACCAGGGACGTTCGACGTTTTTAGAAATTTTTGTGGGGAATGATTATGCTAGATTAATTAGAATAGAATTTCGAAGAAACGGACAGCATAAAACAGATAAAGAATGCTTCAAATCGAAACCCTTTTTCGGAAACCCTAAACTCGGACGTTTGAAGTACATGCTAAAACCACCGAGTGACGTTCGACATTTTTAGAATAAACCCTAAACTCGGACGTTTGAAGTACATGCTAAAACCACCGAGTGACGTTCGACATTTTTAGAATCTTTTGTTGGGAATGTTATGGCTTGATGATTTAGAATAGTATTTCGAAGAAACGGAGTGCATAAAACAGATAAAGAGTGCTTCAAATCGTAACCCTAAACTCGTTCGTTTGAAGTACGTGGTAAGAAAAACCCACTTTCGTTCGATGTCTTTCGAAACTTTTGATGGTTATGATTAGGCTTGATGATTTAGAATAGAATTTCGAACAAACTAAGTGCATAAAATTGATAAAGAGTTCTTCAAACCAAAACCCTAATTCATAAACCCAAAACTTGGACGTTGGAAGTACGTGCTAAAAAAATCGAGTGATGGTTGACGTTTTACAAGACTTTTGAACGGAATGATTAAGCTTGAAGATTTAGAATAGAATTTCGAAGAAACGGAGAGCATAAAAAAGATAAAGAGTGCTTCAAATCGAAACCCTAATTCATAAACCCAAAACTTGGACGTTGGAAGTACGTGCTAAAAAAATCGAGTGATGGTTGACGTTTTACAAGACTTTTGAACGGAATGATTAAGCTTGAAGATTTAGAATAGAATTTCGAAGAAATGGAGACAATAAAACTTATAAAGAGTGTTTGAAATTGAAACCCTATTTGAAGTACGTGCTAAAAAAACCAGGGACGTTTGACGTTTTTAGAAATTTTTGTGGGGAATGATTATGCTAGATTAATTAGAATAGAATTTCGAAGAAACGGAGAGCATAAAAAAGATAAAGAGTGCTTCAAATCGAAACCCTTTTTCGGAAACCCTAAACTCGGACGTTTGAAGTACATGCTAAAACCACCGAGTGACGTTCGACATTTTTAGAATATTTTGTTGGGAATGTTATGGCTTGATGATTTAGAATAGTATTTCGAAGAAACGGAGTGCATAAAACAGATAAAGAGTGCTTCAAATCGAAACCCTAATTAGGAAACCCTAAACTCGTTCGTTTGAAGTACGTGGTAAGAAAAACCCACTTTCGTTCGATGCCTTTCGAAACTTTTGATGGTAACGATAAGGCTTGATGATTTAGAATAGAATTTCGAACAAACGAAGTGCATAAAATTGATAAAGAGTTCTTCAAACCGAAACCCTAATTCATAAACCCAAAACTTGGACGTTGGAAGTATGTGCTAAAAAATTGAGTGACGGTCGACGTGTTACAAAACTTTTGAACGGAATGATTAGGCTTGAAGATTTAGAATAGAATTTCGAAGAAACGGAGACAATAAAACATATAAAGAGTGTTTGAAATTGAAACCCTATTTCGGAAACCCTAAACTCAGACGTTTGAAGTACGTGCTAAAAAAACCAGGGACGTTCGACGTTTTTAGAAATTTTTGTGGGGAATGATTATGCTAGATTAATTAGAATAGAATTTCGAAGAAACGGAGAGCATAAAAAAGATAAAGAGTGCTTCAAATCGAAACCCTTTTTCGGAAACCCTAAACTCGGACGTTTGAAGTACATGCTAAAACCACCGAGTGACGTTCGACATTTTTAGAATATTTTGTTGGGAATGTTATGGCTTGATGATTTAGAAACCACCGAGTGACGTTCGACATTTTTAGAATATTTTGTTGGGAATGTTATGGCTTGATGATTTAGAATAGTATTTCGAAGAAACGGAGTGCATAAAACAGATAAAGAGTGCTTCAAATCGAAACCCTAATTAGGAAACCCTAAACTCGTTCGTTTGAAGTACGTGGTAAGAAAAACCCACTTTCGTTCGATGCCTTTCGAAACTTTTGATGGTAACGATAAGGCTTGATGATTTAGAATAGAATTTCGAACAAACGAAGTGCATAAAATTGATAAAGAGTTCTTCAAACCGAAACCCTAATTCATAAACCCAAAACTTGGACGTTGGAAGTATGTGCTAAAAAATTGAGTGACGGTCGACGTGTTACAAAACTTTTGAACGGAATGATTAGGCTTGAAGATTTAGAATAGAATTTCGAAGAAACGGAGACAATAAAACATATAAAGAGTGTTTGAAATTGAAACCCTATTTCGGAAACCCTAAACTCAGACGTTTGAAGTACGTGCTAAAAAAACCAGGGACGTTCGACGTTTTTAGAAATTTTTGTGGGGAATGATTATGCTAGATTAATTAGAATAGAATTTCGAAGAAACGGAGAGCATAAAAAAGATAAAGAGTGCTTCAAATCGAAACCCTTTTTCGGAAACCCTAAACTCGGACGTTTGAAGTACATGCTAAAACCACCGAGTGACGTTCGACATTTTTAGAATATTTTGTTGGGAATGTTATGGCTTGATGATTTAGAATAGTATTTCGAAGAAACGGAGTGCATAAAACAGATAAAGAGTGCTTCAAATCGAAACCCTAATTAGGAAACCCTAAACTCGTTCGTTTGAAGTACGTGGTAAGAAAAACCCACTTTCGTTCGATGCCTTTCGAAACTTTTGATGGTAACGATAAGGCTTGATGATTTAGAATAGAATTTCGAACAAACGAAGTGCATAAAATTGATAAAGAGTTCTTCAAACCGAAACCCTAATTCATAAACCCAAAACTTGGACGTTGGAAGTATGTGCTAAAAAATTGAGTGACGGTCGACGTGTTACAAAACTTTTGAACGGAATGATTAGGCTTGAAGATTTAGAATAGAATTTCGAAGAAACGGAGACAATAAAACATATAAAGAGTGTTTGAAATTGAAACCCTATTTCGGAAACCCTAAACTCAGACGTTTGAAGTACGTGCTAAAAAAACCAGGGACGTTCGACGTTTTTAGAAATTTTTGTGGGGAATGATTATGCTAGATTAATTAGAATAGAATTTCGAAGAAACGGAGAGCATAAAAAAGATAAAGAGTGCTTCAAATCGAAACCCTTTTTTGGAAACCCTAAACTCGAACGTTTGAAGTACATGCTAAAACTACCGAGTGACGTTCGACATTTTTAGAATATTTTGTTGGGATTGTTATGGCTTGATGATTTAGAATAAAATTTCGAAGAAACGGAGAGCATAAAACAGATAAAGAATGCTTCAAATCGATACCCTTTTTCGGAAGCCCTAAACTCGGACATTTGAAGTACGTGCTAAAACCACTGAGTGACGTTCGACGTTTTTAGAAACTTTTGTGGGGCATGTTTAGGCTTGATGATTTAGAATAGTATTTCGAAGAAACGGAGTGCATAAAAAAGATAAAGAGTGCTTCAAATCGTAACCCTAATTAGGAAACCTTAAACTCGTTCGTTTGAAGTACGTGGTAAGAAAAACCCACTTCCGTTCGATGCCTTTTGAAACTTTTGATGGTTATGATTAGGCTTGATGATTTAGAATAGAATTTCGAACAAACGAAGTGCATAAAATTGATAAAGAGTTCTTCAAACCGAAACCCTAATTCATAAACCCAAAACATGGACGTTGGATGTACGTGCTAAAAAAATTGAGTGACGGTCGACGTTTTACCAAACTTTTGAACGGAATGATTAGGCTTGAAGATTTAGAATAGAATTTCGAAGAAACGGAGACAATAAAACATATAAAGAGTGTTTGAAATTGAAACCCTTTTTCGAAACCCTAAGCTTAGATGTTTGAAGTACGTGCTAAAAAAACCGAGTGACGTTCGTCGTTTTTAGAAACTTTTGTGGGGAATGATTAGGCTTGATTATTTAGAATAGAATTTCGAAGAAACAGAGAGCATAAAAGAGATAAAGAGTACTTCAAATCGAAACCCTTTTTCGAAAACCCTAAACTCGGACATTTTAAGCACGTGCTATAAAAATTTTTTGGGGAATGATTAGGCTTGATTATTTAGAATAGTATTTCGAAGAAACGAATTGAATAAAAAGGATAAAAAGTGCTTCAAATCGAAACCCTATTTCGGAAACCCTACACTGCGACGTTGGAAGTACATGCTAAAAAACTGAGTCACGACTAACGTTTTTTTCGAAACTTTTGTGGGGAATGATTAGGCTTGATGATTTAGAATAGAATGTCGAAGAAACGGAGTGCATAAAACAGATAAAGAATGCTTCAAATTGAAACCGTACACGACCCAGTCTACCCTCTGTAACTCAAATAGTACCAAAGATCTAGAGCTCGAAACGCGTGCTCAAAATCCTACCCGACTTGTTCACTAACCAACAAAATGGTGGAGTTAATATAACACATGCGGAAGCAATTTGGATCTTAGTCCCTCTTAGAACATCAATTATAGTAAATAACTAGCATGTTCACGAGCATTAAAACTCAAGGTCCTTAAGTACTAACCTTTTGTAGTTCAAATTCCTTTTTCCTCACGAACCAATTTTGAACCACCACTAGTGTCTTTCCAACTATTCTCGGGCCTTAGAACAGGATTGTGGAATCCGGTGAGTGACTAAACTTGATAGGAATTTAATATATGAAAAGAGAGAGTTTTGAGAGAATTTCTCAAAGTTTTCCAAGCATTCTTTCCATGTACCCTGATCACTCTATTTATAGAGTCATAATTACATGTTCGTGCAAATTTGAGATTACCAAATTTCGGCACTCAAACAAATTTTGACACTCATTATTTTCTTTAGTTTTAATATAAACACGATATTACAATTTTGAAAACTTGTATTCATATACAAATTTAATTTTTGTTTCTTCGTAATTTAAAATTTCGGAGAACAACAATACACTGCATTATCAAATACATTTCATACAAAAAAAAAGTAAAAGAAAACAACAACAACAACCTTTTTGTGTTATCCCATTATTTTTTATTTGTTCCTCAAGGATAATTCCACAGAAAGGAGATAGTAAAGCTTCTCTATCTTTTATAGATCCACTTGTGAATCAATTCATCAACGTTAGCAAGAAAGTTTCTCAAGTAAATTCCATCATCTTTAGCCGTCCAAATACAAGTTCCTACAGTTCCATGTTTGCACCTATCACGGAGCCATAAGTGCTGCGTTTCAGGCCAAAAGCTTTCAAAAGAGACATATGCATGTGGCGTCTCCAATTTGCACCAATAGAGGGTTGTTCCCCAAAAGTTAACCTTGAAGTTCCATTGGTAATCATCTCCATGATTAAGCAAACGATGATACCCCAAGTCATCGTCTTTAGACTGACAATGCACAAGCAACCCAAGTTTGCTTAGCCCGTTAACCACATGAATGTAATATCTAGAAGGTCCTGGTGGTGGTAACGCGACCCTTGGAACCTGGGCCCCAACTAAAGCCACCGTGAAAAGAAAGAAAACGACAATATTCTTTATCATTTCCTAATCAACCTTTAGCTTCACTACCAATTTGTGTTGGACATGTGAATAAATACACATCCTTATAGTACATGCAAGAAACTACGTAAATGCATGCTGTGGTTGTAAGAAGCTTAATCATTTAACTAATTTCGGTTATGCAACACAATTTAAGGTTAATTTTGGGATAATTTTAGAGATTTATTATTTTCGATAACAAAATTCCTTGAATGGATAATAGTTATTAGCCCAAGAATAATAAATATTTCATTGATTTTTAAAACACTTTCATAAAATGGACAACAAAATATGAATACTTACCGGTAGAAAATATAAAATAGAGAAAGCAATTCATAGATTACGTATGGTATAGCACCAAGTCCAACAAGGTATTAAATTCCCGATTTTTTTTTTAAGGTTGAACTTTCAAACTTTTTACGAGGGCCTTGGAAATTTTAAGGTGAGGTAGAATAGATAAGTTCAAAAAATTCTAGAACTATAGTTTCAAAGAAACGGAGTGCATAATACAGATAAAGAGTGCTTCAAATCGAAACCCTATTCGGAAACCCTAAACTCGGACGTTTGATGTACGTGCTAATAAAAACTTGGTCACGGTCGACGTTTTTTGAAACTTTTGCGGGGAATGATTTGGGTTGATGAATTAGAATAGTATTTCGAAGAAACGGGGAGCATAAAACAGATAAAGAGTGCTTCATATCGAAACCCTAATTCGAAAACCCTAAACTCGGACGTTTCAAGTACGTTATAAAAAAATCGAGTGACGTTCGACATTTTTAGAAACTTTTATGGGGAATGATTAGGCTTGATGATTCAGAATAGAATTTCGAAGAAACGGAGAGCATAAAACAGATAAAGAGTGCTTTAAATCGAAACCCTAAACTCGAACGTTTGAGAAACATGCTAAAAAAACCGAGTCACGGCCAACGTTTTTCAAAATTGTTTTTGGGGAATGATTAGGCTTGATTATTTAGAATAGTATTTCGAAGAAACGAAGTGCATAAAAAACAGATAAAAAGTGCTTCAAATCGAAACCCTATTTTCGGAAACCCTAAGCTGCGACGTTGGAAGTACATGCTAAAAAACTGTGTCACGACTAACGTTTTTTTCGAAACTTTTGTGGGGAATGATTAGGCTAGATGATTTAGAATAGGATGTCGAAGAAACGGAGTGCATAAAACAGATAAAGAATGCTTCAAATTGAAACCGTACACGACCCAGTCTACCCTCTGTAACTCAAATAGTACCCAAAGATCTGGAGCTCGATCCGCGTGCTCAAAATCCTACCCGACCTGTTCACTAACCAACGGAATGGTGGAGTTAATATAACACATGCGGAAGCAATTTGGATCTTAGTCCCTCTTAGAACATCAATTATAGTAAATAACTAGCATGTTCACGAGCATTAAAACTCAAGGTCCTTAAGTACTAACCTTTTGTAGTTCAAATTCCTTTTTCCTCACGAACCAATTTTGAACCACCACTAGTGTCTTTCCTACTATTCTCGGGCCTTAGAACAGGATTGTGGAATCCGGTGAGTGACTAAACTTGATAGGAATTTAATATATGAAAAGAGAGAGTTTTGAGAGAATTTCTCAAAGTTTTCCAAGCATTCTTTCCATGTACCTTGATCACTCTATTTATAGAGTCATAATTGCATGTTCGTGCAAATTTGAGATTACCAAATTTTGACACTCAAACAAATTTTGACACTCATTATTTTTTGTAGTTTTAATATAAACACGATATTACAATTTTGAAAACTTGTATTCGTATACAAATTTAATTTTTGTTTCTTCCTAATTTAAAATTTCGGAGAACAACAATACGCTGCATTATCAAGTACATTTCATACAAAAAAAAGTAAAAGAAAACAACAACAACAACCTTTTTGTGTTATCCCATTATTTTTTATTTGTTCCTCAAGGACAATTCCACAAAAAGGAGATAGTAGTAAAGCTTCTCTATCTTTTATAGATCCACTTGTGAATCAATTCATCAACATTAGCAAGAAAGTTTCTCAAGTAAATTCCATCATCTTTAGCCGTCCAAATACAAGTTCCTACAGTTCCATGTTTGCACCTATCACGGAGCCATAAGTGCTGCGTTTCAGGCCAAAAGCTTTCAAAAGAGACATATGCATGTGGCGTCTCCAATTTGCACCAATAGAGGGTTGTTCCCCAAAAGTTAACCTTGAAGTTCCATTGGTAATCATCTCCATGATTAAGCAAACGATGATACCCCAAGTCATCGTCTTTAGACTGACAATGCACAAGCAACCCAAGTTTGCTTAGCCCGTTAACCACATGAATGTAATATCTAGAAGGTCCTGGTGGTGGTAACGCGACCCTTGGAACCTGGGCCCCAACTAAAGCCACCGTGAAAAGAAAGAAAACGACAATATTCTTTATCATTTCCTAATCAACCTTTAGCTTAACTACCAATTTGTGTTGGACATGTGAATAAATACACATACTTATAGTACATGCAAGAAACTATGTAAATGCATGCTGTGGTTGTAAGAAGCTTAATCATTTAACTAATTTCGGTTATGCAACACAATTTAAGGTTAATTTTGGGATAATTTTAGAGATTTATTATTTTCGATAACAAAATTCCTTGAATGGATAATAGTTATTGGCCCAAGAATAATAAATATTTCATTGATTTTTAAAACACTTTCATAAAATGGACAACAAAATATGAATACTTACCGGTAGAAAATATAAAATAGAGAAAGCAATTCATAGATTACGTATGGTATAGCACCAAGTCCAACAAGGTATTAAATTCCCGATTTTTTTTTTAAGGTTGAACTTTCAAACTTTTTACGAGGGCCTTGGAAATTTTAAGGTGAGGTAGAATAGATAAGTTCAAAAAATTCTAGAACTATAGTTTCAAAGAAACGGAGTGCATAATACAGATAAAGAGTGCTTCAAATCGAAACCCTAAACTCGGACGTTTGATGTACGTGCTAATAAAAACTTGGTCACGGTCGACGTTTTTTGAAACTTTTGCGGGGAATGATTTGGGTTGATGAATTAGAATAGTATTTCGAAGAAACGGGGAGCATAAAACAGATAAAGAGTGCTTCATATCGAAACCCTAATTCGAAAACCCTAAACTCGGACGTTTCAAGTACGTTATAAAAAAAATCGAGTGACGTTCGACATTTTTAGAAACTTTTATGGGGAATGATTAGGCTTGATGATTCAGAATAGAATTTCGAAGAAACGGAGAGCATAAAACAGATAAAGAGTGCTTTAAATCGAAACCCTAAACTCGAACGTTTGAGAAACATGCTAAAAAAACCGAGTCACGGCCAACGTTTTTCAAAATTGTTTTTGGGGAATGATTAGGCTTGATTATTTAGAATAGTATTTCGAAGAAACGAAGTGCATAAAAAACAGATAAAAAGTGCTTCAAATCGAAACCCTATTTTCGGAAACCCTAAGCTGCGACGTTGGAAGTACATGCTAAAAAACTGTGTCACGACTAACGTTTTTTTCGAAACTTTTGTGGGGAATGATTAGGCTAGATGATTTAGAATAGGATGTCGAAGAAACGGAGTGCATAAAACAGATAAAGAATGCTTCAAATTGAAACCGTACACGACCCAGTCTACCCTCTGTAACTCAAATAGTACCCAAAGATCTGGAGCTCGATCCGCGTGCTCAAAATCCTACCCGACCTGTTCACTAACCAACGGAATGGTGGAGTTAATATAACACATGCGGAAGCAATTTGGATCTTAGTCCCTCTTAGAACATCAATTATAGTAAATAACTAGCATGTTCACGAGCATTAAAACTCAAGGTCCTTAAGTACTAACCTTTTGTAGTTCAAATTCCTTTTTCCTCACGAACCAATTTTGAACCACCACTAGTGTCTTTCCTACTATTCTCGGGCCTTAGAACAGGATTGTGGAATCCGGTGAGTGACTAAACTTGATAGGAATTTAATATATGAAAAGAGAGAGTTTTGAGAGAATTTCTCAAAGTTTTCCAAGCATTCTTTCCATGTACCTTGATCACTCTATTTATAGAGTCATAATTGCATGTTCGTGCAAATTTGAGATTACCAAATTTTGACACTCAAACAAATTTTGACACTCATTATTTTTTGTAGTTTTAATATAAACACGATATTACAATTTTGAAAACTTGTATTCGTATACAAATTTAATTTTTGTTTCTTCCTAATTTAAAATTTCGGAGAACAACAATACGCTGCATTATCAAGTACATTTCATACAAAAAAAAGTAAAAGAAAACAACAACAACAACCTTTTTGTGTTATCCCATTATTTTTTATTTGTTCCTCAAGGACAATTCCACAAAAAGGAGATGGTAGTAAAGCTTCTCTATCTTTTATAGATCCACTTGTGAATCAATTCATCAACGTTAGCAAGAAAGTTTCTCAAGTAAATTCCATCATCTTTAGCCGTCCAAATACAAGTTCCTACAGTTCCATGTTTGCACCTATCACGGAGCCATAAGTGCTGCGTTTCAGGCCAAAAGCTTTCAAAAGAGACATATGCATGTGGCGTCTCCAATTTGCACCAATAGAGGGTTGTTCCCCAAAAGTTAACCTTGAAGTTCCATTGGTAATCATCTCCATGATTAAGCAAACGATGATACCCCAAGTCATCGTCTTTAGACTGACAATGCACAAGCAACCCAAGTTTGCTTAGCCCGTTAACCACATGAATGTAATATCTAGAAGGTCCTGGTGGTGGTAACGCGACCCTTGGAACCTGGGCCCCAACTAAAGCCACCGTGAAAAGAAAGAAAACGACAATATTCTTTATCATTTCCTAATCAACCTTTAGCTTAACTACCAATTTGTGTTGGACATGTGAATAAATACACATACTTATAGTACATGCAAGAAACTATGTAAATGCATGCTGTGGTTGTAAGAAGCTTAATCATTTAACTAATTTCGGTTATGCAACACAATTTAAGGTTAATTTTGGGATAATTTTAGAGATTTATTATTTTCGATAACAAAATTCCTTGAATGGATAATAGTTATTGGCCCAAGAATAATAAATATTTCATTGATTTTTAAAACACTTTCATAAAATGGACAACAAAATATGAATACTTACCGGTAGAAAATATAAAATAGAGAAAGCAATTCATAGATTACGTATGGTATAGCACCAAGTCCAACAAGGTATTAAATTCCCGATTTTTTTTTTAAGGTTGAACTTTCAAACTTTTTACGAGGGCCTTGGAAATTTTAAGGTGAGGTAGAATAGATAAGTTCAAAAAATTCTAGAACTATAGTTTCAAAGAAACGGAGTGCATAATACAGATAAAGAGTGCTTCAAATCGAAACCCTAAACTCGGACGTTTGATGTACGTGCTAATAAAAACTTGGTCACGGTCGACGTTTTTTGAAACTTTTGCGGGGAATGATTTGGGTTGATGAATTAGAATAGTATTTCGAAGAAACGGGGAGCATAAAACAGATAAAGAGTGCTTCATATCGAAACCCTAATTCGAAAACCCTAAACTCGGACGTTTCAAGTACGTTATAAAAAAAATCGAGTGACGTTCGACATTTTTAGAAACTTTTATGGGGAATGATTAGGCTTGATGATTCAGAATAGAATTTCGAAGAAACGGAGAGCATAAAACAGATAAAGAGTGCTTTAAATCGAAACCCTAAACTCGAACGTTTGAGAAACATGCTAAAAAAACCGAGTCACGGCCAACGTTTTTCAAAATTGTTTTTGGGGAATGATTAGGCTTGATTATTTAGAATAGTATTTCGAAGAAACGAAGTGCATAAAAAACAGATAAAAAGTGCTTCAAATCGAAACCCTATTTTCGGAAACCCTAAGCTGCGACGTTGGAAGTACATGCTAAAAAACTGTGTCACGACTAACGTTTTTTTCGAAACTTTTGTGGGGAATGATTAGGCTAGATGATTTAGAATAGGATGTCGAAGAAACGGAGTGCATAAAACAGATAAAGAATGCTTCAAATTGAAACCGTACACGACCCAGTCTACCCTCTGTAACTCAAATAGTACCCAAAGATCTGGAGCTCGATCCGCGTGCTCAAAATCCTACCCGACCTGTTCACTAACCAACGGAATGGTGGAGTTAATATAACACATGCGGAAGCAATTTGGATCTTAGTCCCTCTTAGAACATCAATTATAGTAAATAACTAGCATGTTCACGAGCATTAAAACTCAAGGTCCTTAAGTACTAACCTTTTGTAGTTCAAATTCCTTTTTCCTCACGAACCAATTTTGAACCACCACTAGTGTCTTTCCTACTATTCTCGGGCCTTAGAACAGGATTGTGGAATCCGGTGAGTGACTAAACTTGATAGGAATTTAATATATGAAAAGAGAGAGTTTTGAGAGAATTTCTCAAAGTTTTCCAAGCATTCTTTCCATGTACCTTGATCACTCTATTTATAGAGTCATAATTGCATGTTCGTGCAAATTTGAGATTACCAAATTTTGACACTCAAACAAATTTTGACACTCATTATTTTTTGTAGTTTTAATATAAACACGATATTACAATTTTGAAAACTTGTATTCGTATACAAATTTAATTTTTGTTTCTTCCTAATTTAAAATTTCGGAGAACAACAATACGCTGCATTATCAAGTACATTTCATACAAAAAAAAGTAAAAGAAAACAACAACAACAACCTTTTTGTGTTATCCCATTATTTTTTATTTGTTCCTCAAGGACAATTCCACAAAAAGGAGATAGTAGTAAAGCTTCTCTATCTTTTATAGATCCACTTGTGAATCAATTCATCAACATTAGCAAGAAAGTTTCTCAAGTAAATTCCATCATCTTTAGCCGTCCAAATACAAGTTCCTACAGTTCCATGTTTGCACCTATCACGGAGCCATAAGTGCTGCGTTTCAGGCCAAAAGCTTTCAAAAGAGACATATGCATGTGGCGTCTCCAATTTGCACCAATAGAGGGTTGTTCCCCAAAAGTTAACCTTGAAGTTCCATTGGTAATCATCTCCATGATTAAGCAAACGATGATACCCCAAGTCATCGTCTTTAGACTGACAATGCACAAGCAACCCAAGTTTGCTTAGCCCGTTAACCACATGAATGTAATATCTAGAAGGTCCTGGTGGTGGTAACGCGACCCTTGGAACCTGGGCCCCAACTAAAGCCACCGTGAAAAGAAAGAAAACGACAATATTCTTTATCATTTCCTAATCAACCTTTAGCTTAACTACCAATTTGTGTTGGACATGTGAATAAATACACATACTTATAGTACATGCAAGAAACTATGTAAATGCATGCTGTGGTTGTAAGAAGCTTAATCATTTAACTAATTTCGGTTATGCAACACAATTTAAGGTTAATTTTGGGATAATTTTAGAGATTTATTATTTTCGATAACAAAATTCCTTGAATGGATAATAGTTATTGGCCCAAGAATAATAAATATTTCATTGATTTTTAAAACACTTTCATAAAATGGACAACAAAATATGAATACTTACCGGTAGAAAATATAAAATAGAGAAAGCAATTCATAGATTACGTATGGTATAGCACCAAGTCCAACAAGGTATTAAATTCCCGATTTTTTTTTTAAGGTTGAACTTTCAAACTTTTTACGAGGGCCTTGGAAATTTTAAGGTGAGGTAGAATAGATAAGTTCAAAAAATTCTAGAACTATAGTTTCAAAGAAACGGAGTGCATAATACAGATAAAGAGTGCTTCAAATCGAAACCCTAAACTCGGACGTTTGATGTACGTGCTAATAAAAACTTGGTCACGGTCGACGTTTTTTGAAACTTTTGCGGGGAATGATTTGGGTTGATGAATTAGAATAGTATTTCGAAGAAACGGGGAGCATAAAACAGATAAAGAGTGCTTCATATCGAAACCCTAATTCGAAAACCCTAAACTCGGACGTTTCAAGTACGTTATAAAAAAAATCGAGTGACGTTCGACATTTTTAGAAACTTTTATGGGGAATGATTAGGCTTGATGATTCAGAATAGAATTTCGAAGAAACGGAGAGCATAAAACAGATAAAGAGTGCTTTAAATCGAAACCCTAAACTCGAACGTTTGAGAAACATGCTAAAAAAACCGAGTCACGGCCAACGTTTTTCAAAATTGTTTTTGGGGAATGATTAGGCTTGATTATTTAGAATAGTATTTCGAAGAAACGAAGTGCATAAAAAACAGATAAAAAGTGCTTCAAATCGAAACCCTATTTTCGGAAACCCTAAGCTGCGACGTTGGAAGTACATGCTAAAAAACTGTGTCACGACTAACGTTTTTTTCGAAACTTTTGTGGGGAATGATTAGGCTAGATGATTTAGAATAGGATGTCGAAGAAACGGAGTGCATAAAACAGATAAAGAATGCTTCAAATTGAAACCGTACACGACCCAGTCTACCCTCTGTAACTCAAATAGTACCCAAAGATCTGGAGCTCGATCCGCGTGCTCAAAATCCTACCCGACCTGTTCACTAACCAACGGAATGGTGGAGTTAATATAACACATGCGGAAGCAATTTGGATCTTAGTCCCTCTTAGAACATCAATTATAGTAAATAACTAGCATGTTCACGAGCATTAAAACTCAAGGTCCTTAAGTACTAACCTTTTGTAGTTCAAATTCCTTTTTCCTCACGAACCAATTTTGAACCACCACTAGTGTCTTTCCTACTATTCTCGGGCCTTAGAACAGGATTGTGGAATCCGGTGAGTGACTAAACTTGATAGGAATTTAATATATGAAAAGAGAGAGTTTTGAGAGAATTTCTCAAAGTTTTCCAAGCATTCTTTCCATGTACCTTGATCACTCTATTTATAGAGTCATAATTGCATGTTCGTGCAAATTTGAGATTACCAAATTTTGACACTCAAACAAATTTTGACACTCATTATTTTTTGTAGTTTTAATATAAACACGATATTACAATTTTGAAAACTTGTATTCGTATACAAATTTAATTTTTGTTTCTTCCTAATTTAAAATTTCGGAGAACAACAATACGCTGCATTATCAAGTACATTTCATACAAAAAAAAGTAAAAGAAAACAACAACAACAACCTTTTTGTGTTATCCCATTATTTTTTATTTGTTCCTCAAGGACAATTCCACAAAAAGGAGATGGTAGTAAAGCTTCTCTATCTTTTATAGATCCACTTGTGAATCAATTCATCAACGTTAGCAAGAAAGTTTCTCAAGTAAATTCCATCATCTTTAGCCGTCCAAATACAAGTTCCTACAGTTCCATGTTTGCACCTATCACGGAGCCATAAGTGCTGCGTTTCAGGCCAAAAGCTTTCAAAAGAGACATATGCATGTGGCGTCTCCAATTTGCACCAATAGAGGGTTGTTCCCCAAAAGTTAACCTTGAAGTTCCATTGGTAATCATCTCCATGATTAAGCAAACGATGATACCCCAAGTCATCGTCTTTAGACTGACAATGCACAAGCAACCCAAGTTTGCTTAGCCCGTTAACCACATGAATGTAATATCTAGAAGGTCCTGGTGGTGGTAACGCGACCCTTGGAACCTGGGCCCCAACTAAAGCCACCGTGAAAAGAAAGAAAACGACAATATTCTTTATCATTTCCTAATCAACCTTTAGCTTCACTACCAATTTGTGTTGGACATGTGAATAAATACACATACTTATAGTACATGCAAGAAACTATGTAAATGCATGCTGTGGTTGTAAGAAGCTTAATCATTTAACTAATTTCGGTTATGCAACACAATTTAAGGTTAATTTTGGGATAATTTTAGAGATTTATTATTTTCGATAACAAAATTCCTTGAATGGATAATAGTTATTGGCCCAAGAATAATAAATATTTCATTGATTTTTAAAACACTTTCATAAAATGGACAACAAAATATGAATACTTACCGGTAGAAAATATAAAATAGAGAAGGCAATTCATAGATTACATATGGTATAGCACCAAGTCCAACAAGGTATTAAATTCCCGATTTATTTTTTAAGGTTGAACTTTCAAACTTTTTACGAGGGCCTTAGAAATTTTAAGGTGAGGTAGAATAGATAAGTTCAAAAAATTCTAGAACTATAGTTTCAAAGAAACGGAGTGCATAATACAGATAAAGAGTGCTTCAAATCGAAACCCTAAACTCGGACGTTTGATGTACGTGCTAATAAAAACTTGGTCACGGTCGACGTTTTTTGAAACTTTTGCGGGGAATGATTTGGGTTGATGAATTAGAATAGTATTTCGAAGAAACGGGGAGCATAAAACAGATAAAGAGTGCTCCATATCGAAACCCTAATTCGAAAACCCTAAACTCGGACGTTTTAAGTACGTTATAAAAAAATCGAGTGACGTTCGACATTTTTAGAAACTTTTATGGGGAATGATTAGGCTTGATGATTCAGAATAGAATTTCGAAGAAACGGAGAGCATAAAACAGATAAAGAGTGCTTTAAATCGAAACCCTATTTTGGAAACCCTAAACTCGAACGTTTGAAAAACATGCTAAAAAAACCGAGTCACGGCCAACGTTTTTCAAAATTGTTTTTGGGGAATGATTAGGCTTGATTATTTAGAATAGTATTTCGAAGAAACGAAGTGCATAAAAAACAGATAAAAAGTGCTTCAAATCGAAACCCTATTTCCGGAAACCCTAAGCTGCGACGTTGGAAGTACATGCTAAAAAACTGTGTCACGACTAACGTTTTTTTCGAAACTTTTGTGGGGAATGATTAGGCTAGATGATTTAGAATAGAATGTCGAAGAAACGGAGTGCATAAAACAGATAAAGAATGCTTCAAATTGAAACCGTACACGACCCAGTCTACCCTCTGTAACTCAAATAGTACCCAAAGATCTGGAGCTCGATCCGCGTGCTCAAAATCCTACCCGACTTGTTCACTAACCAACGGAATGGTGGAGTTAATATAACACATGCGGAAGCAATTTGGATCTTAGTCCCTCTTAGAACATCAATTATAGTAAATAACTAGCATGTTCACGAGCATTAAAACTCAAGGTCCTTAAGTACTAACCTTTTGTAGTTCAAATTCCTTTTTCCTCACGAACCAATTTTGAACCACCACTAGTGTCTTTCCTACTATTCTCGGGCCTTAGAACAGGATTGTGGAATCCGGTGAGTGACTAAACTTGATAGGAATTTAATATATGAAAAGAGAGAGTTTTGAGAGAATTTCTCAAAGTTTTCCGAGCATTCTTTCCATGTACCTTGATCACTCTATTTATAGAGTCATAATTGCATGTTCGTGCAAATTTGAGATTACCAAATTTCGGCACTCAAACAAATTTTGACACTCATTATTTTCTTTAGTTTTAATATAAACACGATATTACAATTTTGAAAACTTGTATTCATATACAAATTTAATTTTTGTTTCTTCGTAATTTAAAATTTCGGAGAACAACAATACACTGCATTATCAAATACATTTCATACAAAAAAAAAAGTAAAAGAAAACAACAACAACAACCTTTTTGTGTTATCCCATTATTTTTTATTTGTTCCTCAAGGATAATTCCACAGAAAGGACATAGTAAAGCTTCTCTATCTCTTATAGATCCACTTGTGAATCAATTCATCAACGTTAGCAAGAAAGTTTCTCAAGTAAATTCCATCATCTTTAGCCGTCCAAATACAAGTTCCTACAGTTCCATGTT